>NC_052359.1:82276525-82370660 GCF_009727055.1 Benincasa hispida
CTTGATATTGACTCATGCAAACACCATCCGAAGGGGGATGCATCCTGGGGCATCTCGAGGCAAAACATGAATCTCACGGTGTGAACATACAGGGAGAAATGTGAGTGGAATCATAGATATATCTGATAAGCCTCCTCCTCCCACTGAGTATTTTATAACCTAGAGTTTAGTTTACTTAGAAAAAACACGGCTAAGAATTTTAACTAAGCGACTTTTAGGTTTTCCCAAAAGTAATATTTACCTTGGATAGTTGAACAACTTTTGATCATCATCCATTAATCTCTTTAATGGAGTCTTTGACCAAAACATCGCATGCTTGTTGAAAATCTATCTAATTCACCTTTCTAGGTAGGTTCCCAGGTAGGGGTGTTACGTTTCCTTCAACTTAAGAACCCCAGCCTAGCCAGAACCTGCCTTAGATAAAAGGTCCCTTATAGATAGATTTACAACAAATTTAATCTTTTATTCCAACCAATTTAATCCTATTAAACTGAATTTAAAAGATTAATCTAGGTTACTAAACTCTTTAGAACCATTTGAACTTAGGTTTATCTCAATCCAATTTTAAAACCCTTTTAAAAAAAACTTGAGTTAACCATAAGTCTGCATGCAACTCTAAGTTATTGATTTTAGGTTTAATTTTCTTTATAACACTTATAAATGGAAACAACCACAATGCGAAGCTAACACATGCAAGGCATTCGTAACACTTATAAACGGCCTAAGTGTCATGCTCAATGCATTGTCCATTCATTGCTACTTCTTTTATATAACACTTATACAAAACAAATATGAAACAAGTAAAACATGCTTCCATTCACCCCTAGACTATAACGCTTATAATAAAACGATGATGCATGATAATGCTTGATACATGCAAAATATAACTCTTATATTTCATGATGCATGCGCATGCTTTCAAGTAATTTCTTCATGCAAGATTATAACATTTATAATATATGATGCATGAATAATTGCACAACCTAAGGTGGTTTTTTAACTATATGACAAACACTTCGACATATAAGTACCATACATCACATGTATAAGCAATCAAAGTTGATGAACCGGGTAAAATTTCCCTTAAAACATAAAAGAAAAGCTAACTATTACAAAGACAAGGAGTCTCCGGTTCAAACAGGCGAACTGGGTCTTGAATCGCTCGGCAAAGCATCGCTTCTCCAACCATCCATCGTGTACTAAGCACCCCACGATCGTCTACACGATAAAACAAACTTTTTGCTCTATCGCTTACCAATGTTCCTAGAGTTAAACAATCACTTAGCATTACTATACGATCGTCTAGAAAAATCCAAACGATCGTTTAGTTATTACTACATGATCGCGTACTTTTACTAAGCGATGAAGCCTGAAGTACACGATCACTTAGCGCACTCCGCACAACGCCCGCCTTCCGCGATAGTCTAAGCGACTACGATACCACGAAGCACCATCGCCTAAGCGATTGCTTAGCTAACGTCTCTGTATCGCATATGCGCAATCGCATAGGTAGTAACTAAGCGATGAAGCTTGCTAACTAAACGATCGTCTAGCGCGCGCCTTCTACTAAACAACGAGTATCGCATGCTCCCATTATGATTGCCTACCTCCAGTGCCTACGCGATCGTGCAACCAACACCACACGATATGGTAAACGATTTACTCCATCGCTTAGCATTAGCTAAGCGATCGATTATAAAATACTATACGATCATCTAGAACAAAAAATCTAAATGATCGCTTAGTAAAATCCCTACGATAGTTACCTTGGGGCTACACGATCCGATCAACGCTTGATCTTCTTCCTCATTGAGAACTAACATCGTCATTGCGCCGAAGCTTTATCACGAACGACTTGACGAACTCGAACTTTTCGAATTACAGACTCGATGGCAAAGTTAATTTCGCCCAAAAATATAAGGGGCCCTTACAATTAACACTTTGTAATACCGAAAGCTTTAACAAAAAAAAGGCAGATTAAACCCGAAAACGTTCATCAATTTCGTACACAAAATGCAGAAAACTGTTAACCACAAATGCAGAAACCCACCCGTGACTGTAAAAAAACGTTTGATTCAGATTTTGTAATTTGGAATATTAAGAGAACCTAGCTCTGATACCAATTGAAGGAAATTATAATCGATGATTTTTGTGAGCAACGAGAAAGAGATTTATTCCAAATTACAATCATGAATCAACAATACATTTACAGTTACTTCAAAACAAAACGATTATACAATTATATAGAAAAATTATAGCATGAACAATACAGAAGAACAAAGATCAAACTCTATATGAACAATCGGCAGAAGCGTCTCCACGCTCTGATGCGCAACTCTGATTGAACAACAGTTACCAACGAGCGCTCGATCTACATGACCGCAACACTGCACGAACATAGCACGAACACTTCACGCTCGTCCTCAACGATCTCCTCGGTCACGAACTCCCCACAAACAGTACAAATACTACGCTCGTCCTTAGCCGACATGAACGACTCCAACAACACCATGAACGGCCTCCAAAAAAACCTCAATGGTGTCGAGTTGAGTCTGACACCACCAACAAGGCGACCTGGTATTCTCAGTGTGAGAATCCAGAGGGTGAGCTCTATTCGACTTGGTATGAGCAGACAAACCGGAGGAAACAACGAATCGCATACACGATTGGGCAAGTGGGAGAAGTTGGAGGACCTATCGTATAGATTGATGCCCAATCGGTTTATGATAAGTTATGCGAGTCGTTGCAAAAGCTATGCGATCATTAGCTCTATCGTTTAGCTTGGTTTGTCGCGTACGGACTCTACACGATCATGTACCTTGGGCCAGCGATCGTTTAGCAAAGCTATGCGATCCTTTAGTAAATACTGCATGATCGTTTAGGTCGCCCAGTCATCGTTTAGTAAATCTGTATTTACTTGACGACTTCCGTGAGTTTATTTTCGCCAGAGAGAAAACTCAAAATTCTTTTCAATCTTTTATAAAACTTTTTTTTTTTCAAAATAGGAAACCACTTCCTTTTAAACTCACGGTTACCATGATCCAATAATCACCTACTACTTTGGTTATTTAAAAGGAAAAGTATTAATTATCTAACAATTAACATTGTTATAAACATAAATGATAACCAACTTATCATACTATATTTATAATATATAGTTTAAATATTTCATCTCATGAAACATATAAACTATAGTTTTTTTCCTATTCCATGGTACTTAATGTAAATCTCATTTACATCAATCCTCCACTAGATGTATCTTATACATCATACCAATTATATCATATATAATCAAAATACCTTTTGTCAATTTGAACATTTCAAATCAACACCAAGAACTGATCCTCAATAGAATCCAAGCTACCAAGGGGACCTCATGGACCTGTAGATTCGAAGCTCCAACGGTACGTGAATAACTGACTAAACTTTTTAGTCACGGGATCTACCATCCATTAACTTCCAGGCACTCCACTAAAGACCGACAACTGAACTCTCCTCACTACAGATATATTATGTATCCATCTTAACCAATCAACAGTGTGACAGCCCTTCACAGATCACTCGTAAGTACAGTTGGGTCAATAACCGTTATGCCCCTGTAGTTACATCTGTCTCCTTAAGTACCACCGATTCCTTTAATGAACATAAATCATAGTCCTACTATGTAGAATTCATGAACTAAAACTAATGGAATAGCCAATTTTTTTTTCGTAATTGAAAACGATGGGTTATTGATATTTATAATAAATAGTATTTTAGTAAAGAATTACTGAGTCTTTTCTTCCAAAGATAAGTTGTGGTCACTATGTTCAAGCCCCGGAATCAGCCCTTAAGGGAGCAATCTCTCTACTTATCCCTGCTTCGGAAAAGAAGTGAATTCCATCTTGTGGATTGAGTTCCCAGCTCCCAAATCAGACAAGTCCCCAAAAAGGTAGGCATGTTGAGTTGGCAATCTGGTCATTCTCATCCATACTAATCAAAGGACCATCCTCAAAGACAGAAGTTCCCAAAATACTCAGGATTGAGGTCGTGTCACCTATGGTCGTTTAGGTGAGATGCAAGTCTCTAGTATCAACGGCATTATATACAGAGTCTAGTCTTCTCGTGGTCCATGTCTTATACAAACTCTTTGTATAGGACACCCCCGCTCCATGTCTCCACGCGAATGGTCAGGATCTACCATCTATAGTAGTTTACAACACTTGCAAACCTCTACAAAACGAGCCATATCTGTAGTGTCACCATGATTAGGTATCTACCTTAATCTTTATACTACAAACCAATTTAGGTTATCACTTAAGGCATAATCTACTTGTATATCACATATACATGCTTAAGTTCACATAAGATAACCAAGAAGTTTTGTTTATTGGATATGAGTAAATGCCAAAATTAAACAACACTTATTTTATTCATTGAACAGTGTGTATCTTTATAAAACAACGAGACTACGAGAGAATTAGGACACCAATCCCAACAATAAGTTCTTCAAAATCAAGTTCAGAGGTTTCATTTATGCTTCCTAAAATTCAAATTTGAAGGTTTCATCAAGGCTTGTTCAAATGCAAGCTCGGAGATTTTGCCGAAGCTTTCTTGATAAGCAAGTGTTAAAGATTCGTCAATGCTTCTTCAAGTTCAAATGAGAAGGATTCTCTGATGTTTCGTCGAGCTCAAGTTCGAAGGATTCGTCGACAGTCCATCTTCATACTCAAGTTCGGAGGCTTTATGATGCCATCTATATGCTTAATTCGCGAAGTCAAGCTTAACGTGAAAGGCGAAAAGTCAAGACCGATGCAGAAGGTGGAAAATCAAGTCCAATGCAAACTGGCATAAAGACAAGTTTGGTGTGACTTTACTTTATCAAGTCCAATCTGCCCGATTCTGCCTTATATGCGAGATCACATCCGGTCTACTTGGTTCCACCTCATATTGAGATCATATCTGGTCTGCTTGATTCCACCTCATATGCAAGATCAAGTCCGGTTTGCCTAGATCCACTCATATGCGAGATCAAGTCTGGTTTGCTAGGTTCTACCTCATATGCGAGATTAAGTCTGGGTTGTAATGTTCAACCTCATCTGCGAGATCAAGTCTGATTTGCTTGGTTGTGCCTCATACATGGGATCAAGTCCAGTCTGCCTCTCCCCCTTATATGTGAGATTAAGTTCGGTCTGCCTGACTCCACCTCATATGCGAGATTAAGTATAGTCTACCCAGCTCCGCTCCAAAGCTCGATGTCATATCCGCCTCATCTCGATGGCATATCTGCTTCATCTTCAAAGTCAAATCAAGAAGTGGCATAGTAAAGTTTTTTTGGCCTTTTCAGGGTCATCCCTATGTGAACCAAACCATGATATTATAGGGATCATGAAGTGATGCAATAGGGTTGTTTAGATCTTTCCGGGGTCATCCCTATGTTGATCAAATAGGATTGTTAGACATTTATGGGGTCATCCCTATGTTACTCAAAAAGTGACGATGTAGTAAAGTTGTTTAGACGTTTCTGGGGTCATCCCTATATTGATCAAATAGGGTTGTTAGACCTTTCCAGGGTCATCCCTATGTTGATCAAGAAGTGATGATGTAATAGGGTTGTTTGGACATTTCCTAGGTCATCCCTATGTTAATCGAGAAGTGATGTAATAGGGTTGTTTAGACCTTTCCATGGCCAGCCCTATGTTGATCAAATAGGGTTGTTAGATCTTTCTGGGGTCATCCCTATGTTGATCGAGAAGTGATGTAATAGGGTTGTATAGACCTTTCCAAGGTCATCCCTATGTTGATCAATAAGTGATGCAATAGGGTTGTTTAGACCTTTTCGAGGTCATCCCTATGTTGATCAAGAAGTGACGATATAATAGGGTTGTTTAGACCTTTCCGGAGTCATCCCTATGTGTGTTAAGGCAGTGGTCACGTATCGGGGCATTGCTGCAAAAAAAAAAAAAAGAGTTGGTGAGATAAATAAAAGCGAGATTTGGACATATTTGTGTGTCAACCCTATGTGTGTCAAAAGGGTGAGATAAATTAAATAAGGAGTCATCCCTATGTTTGTCAAGATTTTTTTTAATTTAGATTTTTCCCTCAATTTTATCTTCAAACGAGATTTGGACATATTTCAAATTTCATCCCCGAATTCAAATCATCAAAATTTGGCCTCCCATGCCCAAAGCCAAATTAAACTAAGGATAAAATCTCAAATCCATCTCAAATTAAAATTTGGCTATATTTCAAATTTTATCCAAAATTCAAATTACACACATTGTTATCCTCAAGCCAAATTAAATTAGAGATAAAATCTCAAATCTATCTCAAATTAAAATTTGACTATATTCCAAAATTTATCCAAAATTCAAATTACACACATTGTTATCCTCAAGTCAAATTAAATTAAGGATAGTCTCAAATTGATGTAAAATTCAAATTTAGGCATCTCCCAAAATTTATCTCAAATTCATACAAATTTAGGTTCTTATCCCTATTTCCAAATCAAATTGCAGGTAAAATCTAAAATTCCTTTCAAATTAAAATTTGGCTATATTTCAAATTTTATCTCAATTTTAAATCAAGTTTAGCTTTTGCCCTCAGTCTAAATCAAATTGGAGACAAAATCTCAAATTAAAATTTGGCTATATTCCAAATTTTATCCCAAATTTTAGTACTAAGTTTATATTTTGGCTAGCACATCAAATGGAGTTTAAATCAAGAGCAAATAACTTGTATTTTGATTCCAACATCTTCTTTTTCGAGATTCATCCACCAATGTATGTATGTGCATAAATCTCGAAAAAGGTTATTTGTGGAAGGAGAAATTTTGGACCAATTACAAATTGCCACATCATTCACTAATTTAAGGATGAAACTCAAATATTTGAACTTGGAACCAATTTGAAGTTGACATGTGTCTCTAAATTGAAGTTGACATGTGTCCCCAAATTGAAGTTGAAGACATAAATAATATCGCGTGTTTTCATCACAAGTTTCTCCAAAAATTTTGTGTTAATCTTGTGCGAACACATATTTTATTTTCTTTTTTTGTGCAAAATAAAAGTGGTTTGCTCTTGAAAACTTGAGATTGTATGAAGGGGCTTTTTGCACATATTTTCAAAACAAAATCACTTTATTTTTCTTTCTTTTGAATATAAAATGAAAAAACAATATCTTTAGTTGAGTTTCAAAAGAATTAAAAATCTTCTTTCGAGTGGGAACAAGCTGCAGACAACATAAACCCTTCCAAGACAGATACCAAACAGTGTTTCATAAACCAATGGGCAAAGTCACTATCAAAAGATATTCTATGTCACAACATTTTTATAACATAAAGAATTTGAGATGATACATATTCCTTATAACAGAGTTAATGTGGAGAATAAAATTTGAACAACTATTTGGCCACTAGGGAAAAAAAAATTCTATATCACACTAGAAGAAGAGATTGAACATTTCAATCAAATCAGAGCCATCCAAATTTAAGTTGTTTGGTTGGCTTTTGATCATCTCACTTTTTAACTCCATACTGTATGTTTCCCAATGAATGAAATGGTCTTGACTTTCTAATGAGTTGGCAATTTCTATTATCAAAAATGAATCCTCTCTGATTTATTACAAATAAATAAAAAGGATCTAATTCTAATGAATTAAAAAAAAGGGATCAAATTCCATTTCTTGAGCTACTTTTCAGACTCTACAGGGTTTTGGCATTATTCTTCTAAAAAGCAGCAAGGTGATGATGTCATCAATCTTCTGATATCTTCAATGACTTCTTGCAATTTTTTCAGGTTAGTAAAGAAAACCATAGAGACATTAGGTTCTGTGTATAGCAAAATTTTGCATTGCCCAAAAGGAAATTCCTTCTCATGACAATTATTCTCACACTTTTGACCATATTTAGGAAAAAATTCCATCTTACAACTGCATTGAACTCTGCCACTATTATTGCCATTACTTCACTTGCAATTCAGTTCTTTATTCCTTCTTCCCACTGTTACAAGATAAAAAAAAAAAAAAAAAAAATTATCACAAGCCTAAACATTTGCAGGTGAAATTTAGAATACTCACCCAATATAGTCATACAAGAAAACTATGTATTGGGTCATTACTTGAAGCATTATTCTTCAACAAGGAAAGAACAAGTCTAACCATACAGTTGAAATGAATGATACATACAAAACACAGATTGAACTGTAGGAAACGGAGGGTGCTAAAAGCTTTGTATAAAATGTATGTTTTATTTTGTCGACGAGTTGGAAAACAAAATTGGAAAAAAAAAAAAAACTAATGGAAATTCCTTTTTAATGTTGTTTCAAACTGAAGTAAAAGACTAAAGCATGAAGTTATGGAGTTATCATGTCAGCCTAGTTAGATCTCCTTTATTTAAAGAACTGATAAATGTAAAGCACATGAGCACAAGAATCCTGGAATCTACTTTTAGCTTACAGTGACAAGAATACCCCCACTTTCCTAAGTTAATCAGTTCCCGCTGTTACAAACTATTATCACAAGACTTATAATCAATATCTAACCATCACACGAGGGATTAGAAAAAGGTGATTCATAAAATGTATAACAAAATGGCTAGTTCGTAATCTTATTAAAAAAATCTCATACAGCATATCCAGTTTAATTATCAGTTAATACAATTAAAGTTTGGACTGGGTATTATAATATAACTGTAAATTCCTCTCCTATTATAAGATATCTACATAGACTTATTATCATCTATAAATAAGCGAGGTGAAGATCATTCTGGGCATTATTGGAACTTTTGAAGAGGCTTCCAATGAACAGTGGCTTAAAACCCGAGCTTTTATTGATTAATAAAGCAATCAAGAAAAGCAGAGGAAAGTGCTTTATTAACAAGGAATTTCTATAGACAATACGAAAAATTTTCAATCCTTCTTTCAGTGGTCACCATGATTTCGTTGTCTGATGTCTATCATGTTGTGGCAGCCACAGTCCCTCTGTATGTAGCCATGATGTTAGCTTACATCTCTGTAAAATGGTGGAAGTTCTTCACAGCGGAGCAATGTTCTGGAATAAACAAGTTTGTGGCAAAATTTTCAATCCCACTGTTATCCTTTCAAGTCATTTCAGACAACAACCTCTACAAAATGAACCTGCAACTGATATTGGCCGACTTCCTTCAGAAAATATTAGCTATTGTTCTGCTAGGAGCAATCACTAAAATCACCTCTCGGGGAGGCTTAAATTGGATTATCACTGGTCTCTCTCTGTCAACCATGCCAAATACTCTAATTCTTGGACTACCAGTATTGAAGGCTATGTACGGCAGTGAAGCAGATGTGCTTCTTGCCCAGATAGTTGTCTTACAGAGCATTCTTTGGTACAACATATTACTGTTTCTCTTTGAGTTCACTACCACCAAAGCAGCTTCTTTAGCTCCAGCATCAGAAGCCACAGGTAGGCATTGGAATTTGCTTTTTAAAAATAGTAACAAAGAGAATCAAATCAACTCAACTTTATAAGTCATTATATGCATAAGCTTAGGACTTCGCTAAACAAAAATGGTCATATTCATGCCAATGCCATGATCTTCAGTAACCATCCCAGTTTAAGTCTTCATGTATAACATTAGAACTTCCCTCAACAGAAATGGTTGTATTCATGCTATCAATCTCAATAACATTCCTTCATCCATGTAAGACCAAGAGTGGAAACCTCCTAAATTTTCTCTTGATTACTTTTCCTCATTTCCTAAATTTTTATTCTCTTCCTACATCCGTAGGTCATGAGTGCTATACTTAGGCTACTGTTTTTGGCAGAAAGAATACTCAACATAGTCTCACATGAATTCACATAACAAAAATGTGTAAGCTAATTTTGTCCAATTCATTAATTCTAATTATGTTGTTTGTCTTTTTGAAAAGCAGAAATTGATATAACTCAAGATGGACGAGCAAAAGAAGAAATTGAGGAGGCAAGAGATAGAAATGGGAGGAGTCTCAAAACCAGGTCCATTCTCTTAACAGTCGCTAGGAAGCTCATCATCAACCCCAATACTCATGCAACTATATTGGGTCTCATTTGGGCAAGCATACGATTCAGGTAAATTAGAGATGATAGATTTCACTTCAAAAAAAGTTAAAGATGTATTGGGATGAAACTAACATTATTTCAGGTGGGGAGTAAAACTGCCAGAAGTTATTGACAGATCAATAAACATTCTATCAACTGGAGGACTTGGTATGGCTATGTTCAGCTTAGGTATGAAACGAAAACATTACTAGAAGCTCCAACAAGTAAATGACGAGAAACGTAACTTCTAGTTGTCTGACTCTTACTTATTAGGTCTTTTCATGGGTTCGCGGACTAGCATTATAGCATGTGGTACAAAGATGACACTGGTGGCCATGGGAATGAAATTCTTAATGGGGCCTGCACTTATGGCAGCATGCTCACTCGCTCTAGGACTTAGGGGAAGATTGCTCAGAGTGGCAATTGTGCAGGTTGTTGTAATTTGCATTACTAAGTCCACATTCAGGACTAACAATTCTGTTTGACATGTTTGTTTCTTCTTTCTTCTTCTCATTGGTACAGGCAGCACTTCCTCAAGGAATTGTTCCATTTGTCTTTTCCAAAGAGTATAACATACATCCAGACGTTTTAAGCACAGGGTAACTATTGTAATTTTCATCTCCTATGTCAATTTTCAAACCGTCACTGATCATCTCTTGTATCTAGATGCACTCACACGAGAGAACTTTGCTTCATTTTAATTTCCAACATTACTCATAAAAAAAAATCGAAGAAACTTTACATGCCATGGCAACATTTGAGCAGTTTAAGGAGAAGCGCAAGTTATATAGCTAAACAACATAATGAAATGGTGTTTTCTTTTGGTTACAGGGTACTTTTGGGCTTGCTCATTGCATTGCCAGTAGCATTGGCCTACTATTACTTGCTGTCATTGTAAAGCCTCCATGCAGCCATGCCACCACAGGATACATGGTGCTGCCGTAACAAGAAATTTAGGACATTGACGCCAAACATCAGGAAAGACCACATGCAGAGATGAAGTTTTTGAGTTAAAATTTTTTTGCCATTTTCTTCCGAAATGGTATAGTGCTGATGATTTTATGAAACATGTAAATGTGTGTGCTAAAGATATCAACGAAGGATGATCATATGCAATAAACAAAATAGAAGGAACAATGCAATGCGTTAAATAGGAAACAGAGTGAACAGACCTTCGCTACTAATCTATCACCCAGAATTATCTGCATCCTCGTGTTTGTATAGTTCTACCCTCCATTGTTTGACTCTGTAATTTTTCAAATACCAGCCGGGCTATGAAAATTCTCCATAAGACAATCGGAAATTGCATGAAAGTTCATAGAAGAAAGTTTATTTTCTCCATCTATTCTTTTTACCTCGAGTTCTTCGTATTTATTATTCAAACATCAGATCGAACTATCTCCTATTCCAATCATAAATTCCTAATTCTATAAAACTTTCTGATACATATTAGGGTTAATGTCGACAGGACTGACAAATTAAGGATGATCAAACCAACAACGCGATATGATACTTCTTATCAGTGATTAAGTTCTCCCCAAATCCAAACTAGTGAGCTAATAATCTATTAGATTAGTTCAATTTCCAGCCGCAATTTGTATTAGAATTGAAAACATTCGATCCCGAGCAAGTGCAGAAACACCCTAGAATTACACTCACCTTCAAGTTTGACAGACATTTGGTTGACTGGCGCCTCTTTGATCGCATTAATTGACGCCATTAATCGAAGAGTGAGCTGAATTTTCAAGCCATGGTTTGGAAAATCAGTTTCTTTCCAAGAACAGGTAGTTTCTCAGGCTCACGAGTCACATGCAAGCATATCGCAGCTGAGTTGAAACATGGATTCTCTTTTTTTTTTTCTTTTTACACACCAAAAAAAAATCATTGTTTTTTATAATTTACTCCTGATAAATTAGTTTTTTTATTATTATTATTATTTACTCGTGACATAAATTAGTTTTTTTTATTATTTACTCTTTAATAAAATTAGTGGGAGAAATGGTAAAAATGGAATGAAGATAGAAATTACAACCTTTCTCTAATCTAAGGACAAATTTGATGGAATTGAATGTTATAATGATTATTGATAGGATATGATATCTTTAGGATCAAATGTCCAACTTTATTATTGATAGATATAGAAATAATCTATGGTCATCATTGCTTATAAATGTCTATAAGTGATGTATAGTAGAAATGTATATTGATTATGTATTACAAAAACAATTCATCGATAATATATTATCAAAATGATATATTAGTGGTATACAAAGAAGATTAATTTCATTGAAAAAAAATCTTAATAAAGAGTGCTATAAATTAAATTTAATTTAAAATTTATCATCGTTGAGTGAGAAACTGTGGTTGATCACAAATTGTCATGTCATTTTTTAATTAATTAAGAAATTAATCATTTTTAGCTAAATTGTAACAAATACACTTGAATTTTACCCTTTGTTTCAAAAACACCTTTATATTTCAAAGGTTGCAATAACACCCTCAACTTTTTATGGATGTTTCAAAGCTACTCTTAGAGTAGAAATCTTTTAGAATTCAAACATAAATTGAAACTTAAAACTAAGTGGCAGTAACCTAAAGCAATGTGGTGACCTAAATTTTCATTCTAGGTCATTGCTACATTATTTCATATTTCAATTTCCATCCAAAATTTTACATAATCTCTACTTCAAGGGGCATTTTTTAATATTTACGAAAGTTTAAGATTAATATTGCAACTTTTGAAAGTATATGGGTGTTTTTTAAATAAATAACAAGTTCAAGGGTATTTCTTATAATTTAACTCATTCTTGATTTTGGTACCGATTAGAAGGTTTTTTTTTAATATAACAAGGGTAAGGGGAGTGTGAGGTTTTTTTTAATATATCAATTAGAAAGTATATGGAGTCAACAAGTCATATTAATTATGAAGGAGTGTAAGTTCTCAAATAAAATTTGGGAAGTTTTCCTCCCAAAATGTAAGTTTGAATGGTGTGGGCAAGTTTAACTGGTTCTTGTTGGATTACTGGACTGTTTGATATCATTGTGTTAATGTGAGAAGTTAAACTATGCACTGGTCATTTTCTGAAGCTTATGGAACTACATAATTGATATATTGTTCCAAGAATGGTGTGAATAACTTTCTCTATCTAAAGAGTTTGATTGATATCTATCTCCTGGATGTTAGTAGCGTTACAGGTAGTCGTTTGATGGGAGATAATGATAGTCCTGTTGTTGTCCGTACGTGTAGTCTTTATATCCTTTTGTGTTAGGTTCTACCGAGTATGAGTTGTTAGAAGCTAATTGTTGATGCAGTCTAGTTCAATGGAACGTGGTTTTCGACAAGCTTGGGTGGATTGTTCGAGATCAAATGGGTAAAGTAATTAGGGATGGGTGTAAGTTTATCAAAATGGGGCAGATATCAGTTTGTTGGAAATTGAGGCCGTATTGGAGGGGCTGTCTATTGTTCAAAAAATATGAATGGCTATTTGAAGTAAAATTAAAAATTAGAAAGCTATTAAACCTAAATTTGAAAACTTAAATACTTATTAAATATTTTTTAAAATTCATATACTAAATAGAAAGTTGATGAATTTTAACTTGTAGTTTAATCGTATATTTATCTAAGTTATTATTTATAGATATATATCTTAAATTTTTTCAAATATAGAAAAATAAATCAAAATATTTATAAATAATAACAAAATTTCACTGTTTATCTACGATAGATTGTGATAGACGATTTTCTTTGTCTTAGTCCACTGCAGTCTACGACATATAAACTATGATATTTTACTATTCCTGTGTGTGTTTAGTCTATCAACGGATAAACTATGATATTTTGCTATTATGTATAGAGATGTTCATTTAACTTGTGGGGGCCACCACAAACGGGGCGGGGAGTCCCCGATTAGACTGGGAATGGGGAGGGAACGAAGAAGATTTTTTCCCCATTGATTAAACGAGGACAGGGACGGGGATTACATTCCTTAGTCCCGACCCTGACCCCATCCCGATTCTCCGCCCCACTCTGACGAATATATATATTCAACTAACTAACATATGACATATATATAACACATATGTATCATACATATAGTACTATATATATATATATATACCCGAGACAATGATGTGTTCTTTGCCCCTGTGGGGATGGAGCAACAGAAGTTTTGAGAATTCAAGAGAAGGTCATGGCGAGATGAGTCGTTTATCATTACGATAGGTGTCAAGTGGAAGTACAATGATGTATGCAACTGAGGTATCCTAACAGACCGGTAGACTTGAACCTTATTCCTACATGACTCGATCAATTCAATTAGGCACTCGCCATCTATTTTCATTGTTCAACTCTTTGACAACAGGAAAAAATCATTGTTCCAACTCTTTGACAATATGAAAAAACCAAAAAAAGCTCTGCCCTCCCTCTGAAAACTAATGTTACATCAACAATTACTTATTTTTTATTTTTCATCTCAACCTTTTCATGCTTTAATACATTTTTAAGATATGTATCTTTCATGACCATGAATGTTATAATGTTTAAGTTGAAGGTTAGGCTTGTAATATTTAAAATTTAGTAATTATGAGATTAAATTTCTATGTATATCTTTGCACATAAAATATTATTGTCTTTATTAGAAAAATTTATAAATTTTTCTTTGAAAAGAATACATTGGAAATGACTCATTTGACTAATAAATTTTATTTAAGGTTGAGAACGTTTTTTTAAAAATAATACCTGCGAATTCTATGTCGGGAATTTCAGGAAAATGGGGATTGAAATAGAAGGCGGGGATGGGGACGGGAAAATATACATTTGTGTAAATATTACCACGTTTTTTAAAAATAACACCGAAAGTATAAATATCATTCGAATTAATAATTTCGACAATTATTTTTTTTTTTCAAAATGAAAAAACTCAACGGCCGTATATGCTATGGGATGCCTTTTATTCTCGGATCCAACGGTCAGAAAATAACGGGCAAAAAAGTATTAAAAAAAGAAAGAAAAAAAGAAAAGAAAGAAAAAGAAAAGAAAAAAAGGGGCTGGAATTAGAGAAATTAGGGTTTTGAAGGTGTATATGAGAGCCACCGAATCGTCCACTCATTTCCAGCTGCCTTGGGGAAGAGGACTATCGTTTCCCTTTCAGGATTTTCATTTCATTCTTCTTTTGAATCTTTTCATTTTCCATTACAAATCATGGGAAAGGGTCCTGGTCTCTACTCTGATATCGGCAAGAGAGCTAGAGGTTCTTCATTTCTTCGTTCCCTTGTTTCCCCTTCTAATATGGCTTTGAATCTTTTACTTTCGTTGATTTTTCCTTAAATCTTCTGGTATTTTGTTTTTTTCCTTGTGCAGATCTTCTCTACAAAGACTACCAGAGCGACCACAAGTTCACCATCACCACCTACTCCCCCACTGGAGTTGTGAGTTCCTCTTGCCACTCTCTTGACTTTCTAGATCTGTTTTGGGGTCCTACTTTCACTTCACTGGTTGATATAATTTCCATTGGTGAATGAATCGTAAAGAACACAAAAGAAAGACAAAAAAGAAATGAAAATAAGCTTCTTACTTATTAATTACTGACTTTCTTTTTATCCTTTAACGGATTGCAATTATTATTTTATTTTTGTTGTTATTTATTGATTATTATGAAGGTAGTATCGGAACTTGTTACAGGCTGATCTCATATGTTTATAATTTGGGATGACTTTTTAATTCTTTGCGCAATGGATATAGGGGTTTTCTTTTATTTCAATGGTCATTGACAAATGGACTCGCATTATCACTCTGTTTATGAAGTATATTTGTTTTCTTTTCAACTCAATAAGCTCCCTGTAGAAGAAGCTGTACCTGCCTTAGTGTCTGGGATGTGTTAGAGCCTGCAAGATGAATGGTTATTTTGTATTTATGAACTAAACATATTGCATGCGTGGGTTATTATCGACAGTGATTCACGATTCTTTTAAACCAAATGTTTGTTTGTTTAAAAATCAGTTTAATCTTCCATAAACCAGTTCGTGGTCAATATCAGACTTGTGGTTGCTTACTGGATATTTCTACTTGGTATTTTGAAAGAAACATATACAATGCTTTTCCTCTGTTATTATTAGCTTTTGCTTATTCATTAATTATATCTTTCTATCTGCAGGTTATTACATCTTCAGGAACGAAGAAGGGTGACTTGTTTCTTGCTGATGTTAATACTCAGCTGAAGAACAAAAATATCACAACTGATATCAAAGTTGACACAAGCTCCAATGTAAAAACCTTTTTTTCTTGTACTTTCTGTTTTATTGTTTCCCTCTGCTTAAAATTTAAGTTTCATACTTGCCCTCCCCCATTCTTTCTCTCGCTCTCCATCTCTCTCCATTACTTATATCCTGGAAGTTCTAAAATTTATATCCCTTTTAATTCCATGGATTTTTTCCATTAGCAAGTCAAGAAATTAAAAGATTTACTTGGTGTAGTATCATTGTTGTTTCATGTTCATATTTGAGTACAGGGGTGGAGCCAGAAATTTTCTTGGGGAGGGAAAGGTTTTACAAGCTAACCTTTTATGAACTAATCATTTCAAGTTGAAAATTAGAGAAACTATAAAGTCTGAACTATTTTGAATTTACTAAGATTGGACAACTGCCCCCTTCCTTCTTCACTCTTGTTTGAATATCTAGGATTTTCATCTGATTATGGGACAGGGACACTATGCAGTTGAAGGAAATCCTTTGAGAAAGTCTGAATACACTATAGAAAGATAATGTGAATTGTTCACAATCAAGGATCATGTGAATATGTATGGGTGGCATTTTGAACAATAAAGAGTTTATGATTAAAATATTAACATGGAATATTTGAAGCGAGTGTTTTTCAGGCTAACATGCTTCCTTATGGTAAAACTAGATTCCATTGGCTAGTCAATCCCTTTGTGCTTTTATCGAATAGAATAAGCATTCTGCACTGATTGGTCCATTTTGTTGTGGAAAGCAGCAAACTGCCTATCATTGTATCTCGTCATCAACTGACAGTCTGAGAAAAGCTATGCTGCTTCTCTACTGCGTTTTGAGGCAGTTAATTGGATTTAGTAACAATTTTTTTTTAGACTGTAAGCTATGGGCCCCTGCTGTAATTCCTCCCACCCCCATCCACCCACATGCACATATAATGATGAAATTTGAAATTCTAAATGAAGGTTTGTGTATGCCATTTTTAATCATTGGTATTTGGTGAAAAAGTTGTATGTTCCTTCTGATTCTTTATACCGTATTTCTTTTGGTGCCATTATTGTGACTTCCGTTCTGAACTTTGTAGCTTGTCACAACTATCACTGTGGATGAACCTGCTCCTGGATTGAAGGCAATATTTAGTTTCAAAGTCCCTGATCAAAGGTCTGGCAAGGTGAGTGATGGAATAATCTGTTTTCAGTCTCAGGATATTGTGTTCTTTTATTTTTATTTTTACTTTCTATGGAGCTATGCATTTTCTTTTTACTTTTTGTCCTGACCAACATGTTAAAATAGTTATAAAACAGGTAGATAGAATCAGCCTAACTGATTTCTGTTTTTGTCAAGTAGGTGGAACTGCAATATCTCCATGATTATGCAGGAATCAGCACGAGTATTGGGTTGACAGCCAATCCTATTGTCAACTTTTCTGGTGTTGTTGGATCGAATCTTCTTGCCCTTGGTACCGATCTTTCATTTGACACCAAAACTGGAAACTTCACCAAAGTCAATGCTGGACTGAGCTTTGCCAACGCAGACCTAATTGCTTCTCTGACCTTGTAAGTCTTTTAGTCGACTCTTCTTTTACGTTTATAATGTGTGATTTTTGCTCCTTTTTGGTACTATTAAGAGGAATAATTATGTCCAGGAATGACAAGGGTGATACGTTGAGTGCATCCTACTACCATACAGTGAACCCTTTGACTAGCACTGCTGTTGGTGCAGAGGTTGCTCATAGCTTTTCCTCGAATGAGAATACCATCACGGTTGGCACCCAACATGCACTTGATCCACTGACCTCGGTGAAGGCTCGGGTGAACAACTTTGGCAAGGCAAGCGCTCTTATCCAGCACGAGTGGCGTCCAAAATCATTTTTCACAGTATCTGGAGAGGTAGACACGAAAGCGATTGAGAAGAGCGCAAAAGTTGGACTAGCTTTGGCCCTGAAGCCATGATAGGAAGTTTTACTGGCTAGTCGCTATGGCTGGAAGAATTAAGGGCAGGGCTTCACATAGCCGGACTTGTTTGTTCAGACTATGAGATGTGTTGATGCCAGCTCTTCGCTAGTTGTTTTGGGTTGTCGAAATAAATGTTAGGATGATGGTGTCATTAGACAAACCTATTTGGTTGGTGTTAACCACCCCCCCTTTTTGCACTCTGATCAGTCCGTTTTCAGACTGAGGCCGATGAAACTTGTTGAGGAGATATACCATTGTCCATTGAGATATTGTTCCTATTTTCTTTCCTCTTTTTTCTCCACCCCCCATCCTCCAAAGGAAAAAAAAAAAAGGAGAAAGGATTATGTTGCTGGCCCCAGTTCGTACTCTACCTTATGTGTTATCGTCGTCAGAGAGCTCACATCCAGCATGCCCCTTGTGGTATTTGATTATATTTTTAACTACATTTTTATGAAAAAAATTCAACAGAAATAGACCATTTTTCCGGAAAATTAATTGTTTTTTTTCTTTTGGGATCAGACCATGGCAGACAATCTGAGTATTTGCGCATATTTTAATAGGGGTTGGGAATAATTTCTGGTCCATTTTTCTTGATTTTCATGGTTTTTTTAGTACTACAGAGGAGCAGGGAAAAAAAAATTGAAGATAAAAAGGAAATCAAAGTGAATGGCAGAATTCGTCCATGGAGGATGGTCTTCAAGCCACACAATAAAATATGTGGGCATGGAAATACTTGTACTTCATTCACATATCTAGTCATCTATGTCATCCTAACCAGGAGATTTTGGAATCACTTTCATCTCAAAGAGGAGATACTAGCCTCAAAAGCTCTAGATATATGGTGCATTAAGCATAATGACAACCACAAGAGCTCTAGATTTACTATATTTTTTTTGGTGATAATATAGGTTTTTGATCTTGTCTGAAGTTATTTGGTTGAGAGAAATCCAAATTTTTTGTGGTTTAGGGCTAGGTCCAAAAATGGTTTTTTTTTTTTTTTCCTTTTTGTTTATTTATTTATTTCCTGTGATTTTTTCTTTTAAGCTTCGACTAATTTTAGTACAAGTTGAAGTGGGGTGTTGAAGAGAAATTTTAAAATAGTAATATTGTGAATAATTATAGACATTATTGTAACCTACTTCACCAATTTCACCAATTTCAAATTAGGGGGCCAAACACCCTCTAAATTTTTACGCAGCATCCCTTCCGGGATGATTTTCACCGGTGGATTGTTCCTAGTCTTGATCCTGGTTGAGATGGATCAGGAAAAAGAGATATACAATTACAAATTTTCATTTTCCCAATCATGATTTCCACCGGGATAATGTGAAGTTTTTTCCCGATTGTTATCATGGAAGGGATGAATTGAAAAAAAAAAATATGTATAAAGATATATATTTCTGATTTGTTAATAAATGTGCTAATTCAAAGTCTTATTCATGTTGGGCTTTACAAACTAAAATGGATAACACCACATAAATCTTAGGGATTTTTACCTAAAAAAACTATCTTGAGGCCCTATATTTAAAAAATGTGTTTAAATTTGAATTTTTTCTAGAAAGACTTTTAATATTATTTTTGGATAAATTTACCATTTTTTATTATTTCATTTCCCTATTTATATATATATTTATCTATTTTCAAATCTTTCCTAATGATAAGAGAGAAAATACATTTATTATGATTTTCCCCCCTTTTTCGATTGTAGAGATAAAATGCATATGATATATTTTTTTTCCATTTTTATTTGGAGAAAGAAAATGACATTTAATATGATTTTATTTTCCATTTTATTTTTCATGTTGATTTTTGTTATTACGTGAAATATCTCATTGTTTGTTTACTTGTACATGTATTATATTCCATTGTTTATTTGACATATCAATTTATTGAAGTTTTTTTTTTACTAATTAATGGTTATTTAAGTATACCTTAGAATATTTTGATGGATTCATGATTATTTTAAATATACTTTAGAACATTTTGTTAGGTAGTTGAAAATATTCTAACAAATATATGAAATATATTACTATATATATATATATATCATAAATTTCATTTACACCAGAATATATATATCATAATACAATAAGTCTAAATAAAAAAAACCACTCATTTATATCAAATAAACGAATATATATACCATAGTATATATCAAATTTCCTACAAAAGCTAAAAAAGTACATATATACCATAGAATATATAAAAAATAGAAAAGAATAAAGTCCATCTTTCTCTTTTTCTTCTTCAGCCATGGTTGCCACGGATCTCTCTCTCCATCGTCGTTGATCGGATTTGCTCGCTCCGCCATGCCGTCAACCGAATCTCCTCACATCGCCGGGAGGAGAAAAGAGAGGGAGGGGGAAGGAGAAAAGGGAGGGAAGAGGAGGAAATGAGTGTGATATATACTATGGGAGAGAGTATATTATTTCTATTGATTTCTCAATTACACAAATATTAGAGTCTAATTTTCCAAAAAAAATTCAATTATGTTCAACTTTTCTATTGATTTCTCAATTACACAAATATTAGAGTCTAATTTTAAAAAAAAGAAACTCAAAGAACACTTGATTGACGTGCAAATATTAATTAAACAATTTTTCTTAAGATCTTTCCATTAAAACCAAAAATCAAAACCCACCCACCCAAAAATCAAATCCCACACTCTCAGACTCTCTCTCTATCCCTCGTTAATCAATCACCTGCCCGTCCACCAACGTCCATAGCAGTGACAGGCGGTGCACGAGAGGAGGACGACGGACGGCGGGCGGTACACAACTCGAATTGATGACGAATGGCTGCACGAAGCGGACGATGGTTGGCGTGGCGGCGGCGCAACTCGGACGACGAACGGCGGCCCGCAATTCGGACGACTCGGATTGTCGACAAACAACGATGCGCGAGGAGGATGACAGCTGGCATGGTGAATGGTCGAACCAAGGATGGCTGGCCGGCGAACGGTCAAACCAAGGAGCAGAAACGGTGGCAATGGCTTCACGAGGAAGAAGAGATCAAGATGGGGAGGGTTATGTACACACAATCCCTTTTCCTCTTTTATTTCTTTAGACTCTCTCTATATATACTGATTCGTTTATACGATATATGATATATACACATTTATATATATATATATATAATGTTGAAATTGAGTATATTTGTGACTTATATAGGTATATATATCTGTTTATTTGAAAATTATGAAATGTATATTGTGATATATACTTTGATTTATGTTGAACATTGAGTCGATCTATGATATATATCACTACAAGAAATTTAATTTTTCCTGACAAACGAAACCATCGAAAAACCTTTTTCGATGGCATTTTGACCGTCGACATTATCGTCGGAAAAGTCTTATCAGAAAAACTTTTTAGGACCTAAAAAATCCTCTTCGTCGAGAAAAAAAATTTCACAATGAAATAAGGATGAAGGATTTATGTCGACGCTGAAAGGAACGGTTAGCAGAAGATATTTCTCCCGATGGTGAAAATTGTTTTTCATCGTTGAGATAAGTACACTTCTGTCAGTGGTTCCTTTTAGTGTCAGGAGATGGTTACTTATTCCAATGCTCAATTGACGATTTGACCGTTGGGAAAGATTATCTTTCCCAATGCGAACTATTTTTGGTGTTGAGAAAAGTTAACTACTTTTGCCGATTATGACCTATTTTAGCGTTGGGAAAAGGTAAAAAAATTCATGCATTACAGTTTTTCTGATGCTTATACCATCGAGATTATATATTTAGGTGTTGAGAATAACTTTTTTCTTTATTTACTAAATATTAAATTTATTTTTTTTAGAAATATCATACCTTTTTGAATCTTACAAATATTAAATAAACTAAAATAAAAAGTGATAAAATTAATTAGATGTCTACAACATTAAATAATATTCATAAAATATGTTTGAATCTTACAAGTTTGTGAAATAAACAATTACTAATAAGATTCGTCTTAAATATTACATAATAATCATAAATTCTTAACCCAGAAATAACATTACATAATATCCACAAAATACTTATAAATACAATTCTACAACCTAGCTTCGCTTGTCGGGAGATGCATCTTCAACATAAATCTTGAAATACCTATAAAATACAAATTTAAATAGTTTTGTGATCAATATACCATATACCTATCTCAAAATGAATATTAAACTTAAAACTCAACTTAAGAATATTAATAAATTGAAACAAACCTAACTCATATTTACACATTTCAATCTCAAACTCAATATAGAACTTAAAACTCAACCTAAAGAACATTAACAAATTGAAGCAATTTAACTCAACATCCAAAACAAACAATTTAACTTGACATCCAAAATAAATTAATTAAGTCAACATACAAAACAAACCAACTTGAACTTCATATCCAAAAATACAACATGCCTTGCATTTCATTAGTACTATTCCTCAACTCAACACTTCACCGTGCGACATACATTTCCCCAATGGAAAGCTGAACCATCGACAAGAACCACTTAGTCTATAAGAAAGAAGAGAAGGCTTCTCAAATCAAATTGTTTCTAATTATTGAGCTCAAATTGGAACCATCCACGTACCTTTACCAAGCTTTTTAAAAATTCCGATGCCTCCCCTCTATCATCGGGATAGGGATTTTTCTCCCGGTGCCTACATCATAGTATCTGAAGAGGCCTAACATTTTTTTCCACCTCTTTTATGTCGACGGTCTAGGAAACAGCGTCGAGAATATCTCTTTTTCCCAACGCCATTAAAACTATCATCGGGATATCTTATTTCTTTTTCGACGCCAGAAAAATGGTCGGGGAAATATAGGTTTTCCCTATGTTTTTTTTTTTTGCTTTAAAAAATATTTGTTGGGAAAAACTAAATTTTTTGTAGTATACTATGGTATAACCAATAAAAAAATTTAGTTAAACAATATATAACTTAATTTGTATATTGTATTCTTTATATAAAAAATTTCAAATAGTACATTTCAAATATACAAACAAATCTTAATATACTCATATATTGGTTAAAATATTTTCAAACACCTAAGTGTTCTAAAATATATTTAAAAATAACCATGGATCCATCGGAAGAACAAAAAAATGAAAATGAAAAAAAAAATTATGAAATGTATGATATATACTGTGATATAAATGAAATCTACAATATATACTACGATTTATGAACATTGAGTTAATTTTTTGATTTGTATATTATAGTATATTTCAAACACTTAACACACAATATTTTCAAGTTGGCGCTCTGGCCACTCGCACCCAAGCAAATCAAAGGACCGCCCTGTTACCTATGATCATCCTAGTGAAGTGAAGTCTCTGTCATGAGCAGGTTATATGACGAGACGTTAACACTTCGTGGTTAGGTCTTATACATACTCTTTGTATAGAACGCCCCCACTCGCACATCCCCACATGAATGATCAGAACAGACATCTGTAGCAAATCACAACACTTGTAACTTGTTCTACAACGCAGGTCGCATCCGTAGCATTACCGGGATAAGATTTTCCTCCTATATCCATATACTACAAATCATTTTGGCTATCACTTAAGACATGATCCACTTGTATGTCTTTATCATGATCCACTTGTATGTCTCTACATACATGTTTAAGTTACATAATGACAACCAAAGATTTTAAGTTTATTGGTTTGTGGTAAAGCAAATAAAACATACAAATGTGCAAAGTCAAGAAGTGAAGTAAATATCATATATTATACATCACAAACATTGGTACAAATTGTTTACAAACTACAGGACACGAGACTTCAGGGCATCAACCCCAACAAAAACAAGCTTAACGAAAAAATCCCGAGCTAATGACATGACATAAGTTTTCTCATGAAAGGTGTCACTTAGAGCAATGGATGAGTGACACATGGTGGACTTTTGATCTTTGGATTGTTTTAAAAAGAAAATGAATTTAAAAGGAAAATGAATTTAATATTATTTAATGTTTGTGTCTAATGGCTAGTTTTGGACACATAGTGACCATGTGCTTTTTGTTGGGTTTTAAAAGAAATGATTTAAAAATGATATATATTATTATATTATTTTTTGTTTGTGTCTAATGGCTAGTTGGGTTCAAAATCTTGATTTTTCTTTTCCAAGATCCAATGACCCTAATTAAATGTGGTTTTCAACGATTTTTTTTAACACATCTTCTTCTCTAAATTAACATAGCCACCATTGTTGCTCTCTCTCCAAGCTTCAATTTTCTTCTTTTCATCTTCTTCTTGATAGAGATATTTTATGTTGTGGTGATTGATTCATTAAATGCTACAACTTATAAATTCACTCTATTGAGAGAGTTGTAATTGTGCCATTTATTTTTCAAACATTTTGTAAGGGTTGCTTTTGATCCTAAAAAAAGAATTGTTGCAACGGTTTGATTCTGAACGGTGGAAAAGATCGGATTCATTCTTGCTCCCGAAAAAAGAACGTTGTAGCAGTTTGACTTTAAGCCGTGGAAAGAGTCAAGTTCGTGATGACATACCAAAGAGGAACTTGGGAAGTGGATGTAGGCCGGTTGTGCCAAACCACTATAAAATTCTTAGTGTCAATTTCTTTATCTCTCTCCTCTTTAATTTTGCAATTAATTTGTTATTATATTTTATTGTTTGAAATTAATTGTATTTTTTGTTCTTGAAATTAATTGTTCATGTTGGATTATTTTAATTGGTTGTTCTTGAATTTTTACATCCATTATCAATCTTGTCATGAGAACTAATTTGGGTACTTTAAAGTAGTATTATTAACTTTTCGATTATTTTGAGTGAATTATTTTGCATGAAATTGTTTGTTTAAATTACTTGTTAGCAAAAAAGTCGTTAATTTATTTAATTGGGCCCACATTAGTAAAAAGTCTTCATTAAGTTAAATAAATTTATTCACCCCTCTAAGGTTGCCATACCGATCCTACAGTTGGTATCGGAGCCAAGTTGCTATTCGACATAAATTATTTTTAAAATATTATTAATATTTTGAAAAGCTTAATTGCTAGAGCTATGACAACTTTAAATGATGATTCTATTGATAGATCCCCATATTTTGATGGAAATAGAAATTATGATGCGTGGAAAAATAAAATGAAAACATTTATGCTTGCTATGAATTTTAACATTTTGTATGTTTGTGAGCATGATTGTCTAGATTGCCATTGAATAATGAGTTGCTTACTTTTAATGCTAAAGCTATTGTGTATTGGATAGAAAAATATGTGATACAATTTTGTATTTTGATTATACATATGACATTTGGAACTTCCTTGATAAAATGTATAATGTACAAAATTCTTTTTGTACTACTAATGATTTATTTACTGTGAAAGAGAATTATAATTCTCAAAATCAACAAAAAAATCCGTGAAGTGAAAGAGAAAAAATGTGATGGAGCTCTCTTATGCTTAATCATTCATTCCGAATGGTGAAAGTAACAAAGATGAGGTAACTCAAAAACCCCAAACTTATGATGAATTATATGATGCTTTTGAAGATATGCAATATAATTTAGATAAGTTGACTCTAAATATTTGAAATTATCTAAGAAGCATAAAATATTGATTATTGAGAACAAAAGTTTGATGGATGAAAGTGCTTGTTTGAAAAATAGAGCTAATGATATGTTGTTGCATAATGAAGTTGACGAGTGTTGTAATGAGAAAAATGCATTGAATGATAAAATTAAGTTTTTTGAAAAAGAGAACGATAAACTCAAATCTTTATCATGTGGTTTGAAAATTGAATTGAATGATTTTAGAGATGAAAATGAGAAAATTAGATCTCGTTCTTAGAGTTGAAAGATGAAATTGCTAGCTTGAAAGATAAAATTCTTATTTTAGAAAAGAGCAATACATTTCTAGAAAAAGATAAATTTTCTCTTGTTGATAAAATTAAGTTTTTTGAATGTGACAATCATGAGAAAATGATCTTTTGTATGTGCTTAAAGAAAAAGAATAACTTGCTACTAAAGAGCTTGAACTTGCAAAAGAGTCCCTTAAGAAATTAACTATTGGGGTACAAAAATTAGGTAAAGGTAAATCTTCTAATAATAAAAAGGGGTTAAGCTATATGAATAAAAATTGTTCCCATGCTAAAACTACTAGACATGAAAAGGCTAGAGATATTTATGTGAATTCAAAATTTGTATCTGTCATTTTTGTGGAGTTAAAAGGTCATATTAGACCAAATTGTTTTAAATTGAAAAATGCTCTTAACAAGAATTTGTTGAATAAAAATAAGGTGCAAAATAAATTTGTGCAAAAGAAATTTTTGCCTAATGTTGTATGTTATTATTGTGAAAAAGTTGATCATAAATATCAAACTTGATATTTACCTAAAATGAATACTAATAATGTTGGAAATAATTTAAAATGGATTTCAAAGTCTTTGCTCACTAACAATGGAGGATCCAAGAAATGGGTATCAAAATTTTTTTGTTGATCTTTCTTTCTAGGTGTGATTTCAAGAAGCAATTGGTTGTTTGGACTCCAAAGTAAAAATTATTTCAAATTGGAGCAACTAAAAAACTTGTTTGAATCCAACAAAGGAAAATAGCTTATTTGGTAATCTTTATTTTTTTCTGAGATAATTATTCTTTTTGTAATTATATCTCTTGAATAGTTTTGGAAAGTTTAATTTTTCTATCTTTAATTATATTGTATATAGAATTCAATGCCCATGAGAAATGATTGAATATCTATCTATATTGTTTATTATTGGACTTTTTGGTCAATTAGATGTTTGCTTTATCCTTGTATTTTTTTTTTTTTTGAAAATATTGAGGAAACGGATGTTGAGTTCGGCAAAAAAAATAAAATAAAATAAAATAAATCTTTGTTTTGATGATTAATATATGTTGATTATCCTACGAATGAAATTGATTAGTGTTTTTATTAAATGCCTTTTGAGCATGAATGAAATATGTTCTTGATGCATAATTAACGCATGTATAATTTCAATTCACTTGAACACAAAAAAACATATTCAATAACAACATGCATTCATTTTTCTTATTACCTCTCCCCATTTTGAAATCAATCAAAAAAGGATAATTATGAAAATAACATAATGACATGAGTTTTTTTTTTTTTTTTTTTTAAAAAAACATGAATACACAATTTTGCATATTTCTTCTCCTATCAACATGCCTTCTAAAAAGAAACATAACAAACATGTAAATTCAAGAGGCATCATAAAGAATCAACCAAACTTATGCTAATTCTATTTTGACCAATTTCACAAATTTCTCTCCTTTTTGAAATCAATTGAACACTCCCCTTAATAAGCGACAAGAATACATTTATCACATAATTCAACTTGAGGGTATATATATCAAATAAATTTTCAAGGCAAATTTTTACTCAAAATACAATAACTCCTAAAAAGATAAACAACAAGAATAAGAGTGGCACACATCAATAAACTATTTTGAGTTGATATTTGTCCAATGTTAAAAAGATTTGATTATTGAGCATTTTTTCGAAGAGATGTTAAATTCTTTTCCGTAGAGAGTGTATTCAGAAAATTGCTACAACCTTGAATTTCTGGTAGCATATTATTCAAAATTGGTACAAATTTATTTGTATGGCTTCCATGCTTATATTGATTTGTTATAATATTTGATATTTTGATATCTCAATTGTTTGAATTTTACATGATTGATTTTATCTCCTTGGTTTTTATTGACATATTTAAATATATGAATTTCATGTTCGAATGAAAATAGAAAAGGGAGATGGTTGGCTTTTTGGCCATTACCCTCAAATTAATTAATTAATTAATATTTTAATGATAACAAATCTGCTTTTATACATTAGCAATTTAAGTATTTGAAGTGTCTATGTTGTAGAACTCGGAATAACGGTTCCAACGCAATTTGAATTGCTCAAATCGGAGTTCAAACGAAGAAGATATAATTGAAACAAACTTAACGAAATCCCGCGCTAATGACGTGATATAAGTTTTTTCATCATAATGGACAAATTGAAAGGTGCCACTTGGAGCGATGGATGAGTGACATATGGTGGACTTTTGATTTTTAGATGATTTTAAAAAGAAAATAAATTTAAAAGGAAAATGAATTTAATATTATTTTATGTTTGTGTCTAACCGCCAGTTTTGGACACATGGTGGCCATGTGTTTTTTGTTGGATTTTAAAAGATATATATTATTATATCATTTTTTGTTTGTGTCTAACGACTACTTGGGTTCAAAATTTTCACCATTGATTTTTCTTTTCCAAGATCCAATTACCCTAATTAAATGTGGTTTTTAACAATTTTTCTTCTCTATTTAAACACATATTCTTCTCTAAATTAACACAATTTTTATCATTTTCAATCCTCCATAACTCATTAAGCCACCATTGTTGCTTTCTCTCCAAACTTCAATTTTCTTTTTGAGAGAGATTGATTCATTGAGTGCTACAACTTGTAAATCCACTCTATTGGGAGAGTTCTAATTGTGCCCATTATTTTTACAAATATTTTGTAAGGGTTACTCTTGATCTCGGAAAATGAGCTGTTGCAACGGTTTGATCCTCAAATGTTGAAAGGATCAGGTTCGTTCTTGCCCCCGTAAAAAGAACATTGTAGAAGTTTGACTCTAAGTCGTGGAAAAAGTCAAGTTCGTAGTGACATACCCAAGAAGTGCTTGGGAAGTGGATGTAGGTCGTTGTGCTGAACCGCTGTAAAATTCTTGGTGTCAATTTCCTTATCACCCTCCTCTTTAATTTTACAATTAATTTTTTTTTTATATTTTATTACTTGAAATTAATTGCAATTTTTATTCTTGAAATTAATTATTCATATTGGATTATTTGGATTGGTTGTTCTTGAATTTCTACATCCATTATCAATCTTGTTATGAGAACCAATTTGGGTACTTTAAAGTAGTATTATTAACTTCTTGATTATTTTGAGTTGAATTATTTTGCATGAAATTATTATTTAAATTACTTGTTAGCAAAAAGTCGGTTAGTTTATTTAATTGGGCCCACATTAGTAAAAAGTTTTCATTAATTTAAATAAACCCTATTCACCCTTCTACGGTTGTCATATCGATCCTACAGACATGGTTAAAATATATTAATTTCATGTTTTTGATTATTTTCAAATAAAGAAAAATGAGCCAATTTATTTGCAAATATAGCAAAATGTCTGTCTATTAGTGATAGACCGCTATAGACTTCCATCGCGCTTTATCGATTAGTGATAAAAGTCTATTGCGGTCTATTGCTCAATGATGAAAGTCTAATGCGATCTATCACTAATAGACAATGACATTTTTTCTATAGTCTATGGTTAAAATGTATTAATTTCATATTTTGGGTTATTTTCAAATAAAGAAAAATAAGCCAATTTATTTGCAAATATAACAAAATGTTTGTCTATTAGTGATAGACTGCGATAGACTTCTACCGCGATTTATCGCTTAGTGATAAAAGTCTATTACTAAGTGACATTTGTTAAAAAAATTTAAGTAGTTTTATCATTTAAAATAATTGCTCTTTATGTTTCAAATGGTTGTTGAAAAAAAAAAACATATTTAATATAATTATTTTAAAATAAAACAATTAATTATTTACTTTTTTTTTTCTTCTTCTTTTCTCAATTTGTCTCTCCCCTCTTATTTTGTGAACTCTCTCCTCCCTTACCCGCATCTTGCATCCTTCTTTCTCACCATCATCTTAAGGTCTCATTCGTCATATTCCATATTCCAATACTTTGACTTTGTTTTTGTTTTTGTTTTTTTTTGGTTGTTTCATGCATTAAAAAAAACGTTATATTCTCAATTTAAAAACATTATATGCAAAAAAGAGCAAATTACTGACTTTAATTTTAAAGGTCTAAATAGATTCTAATTTACAGTTTTTGATAGAATTATTTGTCTTAAGATTTTAATTAATACGACCGACGTAGAGTAATAATTTGATTTATTTAAAGTATATTTTTGTAATTGATATTCTTATTCCTATTTGGTTGTTGGGCCAAAATGCTATGAATAAAAGCCATGGCCCATTTGGCTTTCAAATTCTACGCTCACACCAATTTTTTCTTGCGTTAGAGAGAGAGAAGAGAGAGAGAGAGAGAGAGAGAGAGATGGGAGTTCTTCTATCCAGGATCGGAGTTCTTCTTTCAAATTGGTTCGGCCCCCCGACAGCCAGCGCCGAAGCTGCCTCATCGGAGCCGTCGTCGGTGTTATCTTTTCACTCCTCAGCCAGATGGCAACTCCACTACAATTCCGCTCAGGAATCTTCCAAGCTCGTAATCCTCTATTTTACCTTTTTTCAATTCCCAGTGATTTGATCGAAGGGCGTTTTTTCTAGGGTTACTGCATTTAATTCTGTTTGTGATCTAATCTTTCTCTATTCCTTCAATTTGTTGGACTGTGGGAGAGTAGATGGTGATTGATTTCTCCGCAACTTGGTGTGGACCCTGTAGGCTCATGGAGCCATCTTTCAACGCCATGGCTAGTAAATACACCGATGTTGAGTTCGTCAAAATCGATGTTGATGAGTTATCTGTACGTCTTTCTCCTTCTTCCAATTTTGCATCCCCTTCTATTTCTGTGTTAGATTCTGCAATTGTTGCTACTTGTACATTTTTGTGGTTAATGTTAGGGTGTTTTTCAGTTTAGTCTCTGTTGTTTTAATTTTATCTTTCTGTTGCCCAATCTTCAAATGGGCTGATAATAAACAATACTTTAGTGAATTTTCATAAGTTTAGAAGAGGAATTAAGCATATAAGACAGCAAAATGATGCAATTTCTGCCAATTTCTTAGAATCTTGGAGGAGAAATAAGAAACTTTTCTGCCCTCTTAGGTAAAATATCATTTAAGTTTATCATTAACTAATATTAATATTGATTTACGGAAATGATATAATTGAAAATTTTTAAAACGTTCAAATATGGTCATAGCTATTCTCACCAAAAGTTATCTTTAGTCCCACATGTTGTTGCACTTAACAAACAAAAAATGTTAACATGTGGGAATTAAATAGAGACTTTTTGAACAATATGGAGTAAATTGAGAAAAACACACGAATATCAGAGACTAAAACGTATATTTAACTGGAATTTAATTGGAAGATTGACACGATTGTTTGTGGAATCAGGATGTGGCTCAGCATTTTGGAGTACAAGCAATGCCGACATTTGTGTTGCTGAGGAAAGGGAAAGTGGTGGATACAGTGGTTGGAGCCCGCAAGGAAGAGCTGGAGAAGAAGATTCAGAAGCACCGATCGGCATCTGGTTGAACTTAGATCCAAAAACCCCCAATAATAAGTTCTCTCACTCTCACTTTTACTCTTCTTCCTCCTTTTATGTAAACATATGAAAATTATCTATATTCTAACTTGGTCACCGATTTGAATTTAAATATGCTATATAAACTTCATCCTTGTTCTTGTTTGAGTTCGATCAATCTATCTTCTCTGTTCTGTAAAGCATACCCACTGTTTGCCTTAATTGGTGAAATAATTTTTTTCATTTGTTTTCTCCTATTGCCCATCTGCAGAGATGCTTGAAAATACAACAGTTTTGGAATGTTTACTTGCCAATAGCTAGACTCAGTTTGATAATTAGTTTTTGGTTTTTGAAAACTAAGCTTATTATTACTCATTCCACTAATAAGTTTATTTGCTTTGTTATCTACTTTTTACAAATATTTCCAAATCCAAGTTAAGTCTTGAAAACTAAAGAAAGGCAGTTTTTGTTTTATCAAGTTTGGTTAAAATTCCAAATCTTTTCTTAAGAAAGGTGGAACATATTGTGAAAAAACAAGCACAAAATTTAAAAACTTGTAGAAAATCAAAAGGTTAGCAAACAGAGCCTTAAGTTTTGAAGTCGAACAAAAAATTATGCTTTGTCAAGAAAATTTCTATGATCTGGAAAAATTTGTTCTCTTATTTCTTCTTTTTCAGCCTCTTTGTTAATAATAGTATTTGTTGTGGTTATCCTTTATGGGAAGAAAAATTCTTTACTAGTGAGAGGACAAGGTTAAATCTCCTTTCCTCTAGAGGGGTTGACCAAAAGTTGTTTTTTGTTTTTGTTTTGTTTTTTTGTTTTTAAATAACGAAAAGTTAAGTGAAAATGTATTAGTTCAATAGTTTCTGAACTTAATTTTTCTGTTAACCTTCACCTTTCAAGTTGATTATTGATTCCTTGATAGCAATTTTTTTTCTTCTCTGTTTCTTTGAGAACAAGAGAGTTACTGATTTCCAAAAGCACTGCCTGATCACATTGTTTTTGGGGATGTTTTTTTTTTTTTTTTCATTTTTAGTTTGGTTATTCTTTTCGAGGTTACTTCGAAATTCTTTTGTAATCATAGCCTAATCCAAATTTATACTAGTGGGACGCTTTTTTCTTTTTCCTTTATTCTTTTCTTCTTCTTTAAGTTGTCTGTTACGTGGGATACTTCATCTCCCCCTTTTTTGTATCCTCCGGAAAAAAACAATGATTTCAAGATAGAGTGATCTAATCTTAAAAAACAGACAGTTTCCGTTGAATCGTGTTCGGTTCAACATTTGATTTGTTTTTGTTTTGGTTTGCTTGTTTTTCTTTGGTATTGTCTTAAATTTATTTTGTTCTTCTGTTAAATTAGTTATTTTTATTTTCTTCTGTGAAATTTATTTTCTTTGTTCGGTTCAACATTAGATTCGTTTTTAATTAGTTATTTTTATTTATTTAATTATTTTAAAAGTCATTTTAATTATTTTAATTATTCTAATATAGTTACTCCAAATATGAAATATTTTTTTTATTGTACAAATACATTATAAATTTAATATAAAATTGTGTTTTTCATATTTTTTTTAATCTTAAAATGACTATTTTAAAAATAAAGGACGTTAGGTAGCTTTTTTAAAATGACTACGTCAAAAAAGAATGTTTACTCAATTTTTTTTTGACTATGTTTAAATGGAATATCGTACACGTGCTAAAGAAAATGAATATCGTACATATTTTTATGCTTTGATTATGACTGCTTTGTAAATTTAATAATTTTTAAAAAATTAATTATTGTTTATTTTATTAATTTTAGTTTAGTAAGTTTGTAGCCCAAGTTTAACCCACATTTAATTATTTTTCTAAAAGAGGGATAAGAGGGTGGAAATGGGAAATGAAATGGGTTTACAAAGCCCATGTTTGGTTGGTGGGATTTGTTTATATATCTTGGAAAAGATAATTTCTAGGTATTTTTTATCCACACAAATGAGGAATTGCATACCCATTGAGAAGTGTGGGTTTTCATTTCTTCTTCCGCTTCTTACCAAGATTTTCCTTCCTTCCAATTGTGAAATCGTATAGCATTTTGTTACTTAACGATCGTTTAGCATTTGGTAAGTGATCGCTTAGCATTTGGTAGGCGATCGTATAGCATTTGGTAGACGATCGCATAACATTTTGTTACTCAGCGATCGTGTAGTATTTGGTAAGCGATCGTGTAGTATTTGGTAAGCGATCATATAGCATTTGGTAGACGATCATATAGCATTGGGTATGCGATCATATAGCATTTTGTTACTCAGCGATCGTGTAGCATTTCATAAGCGATCGTATAGCATTGGATAGGCGATCAAATAGCATTTTGATACTCAGTGATCGTCTAGCAGAGCTCAACGATCATGTAGCAGAGCTAAGCGATCGTGTAGCCAAGCTTAACGAGTAGCATTTGGTAGGCAATCGTATAACATTTGGTAAGCGATCATGTTGCATTTGGTAGGCGATCAGATAGCATTGGGTATGCGATCGTATAACATTTTGTTACTTAGCGATCGTGTAGCATTTGGTAAGCGATCGTATAACATTGGGTAGACGATCGAATAACATTTTGTTACTCAGCGATCGTGTAGCAGAGTTAAGCGATCGTGTAGCATTTGGTAAGCGATCGTATAGCATTGGGTAGGCGATTGTATAGCATTGGGTAGGCGAGCGTATAACATTTTGTTATTCTTGCCTAGCAGAGCTAAGCGATCGTGTAGCCGAGCTTAACGATCGTATAGCATTTGGTAAGCGATCGTATAATATTTGATAGGCGATCGTATAACATTGGATAGGCGATCGTATAGCGTTTTGTTACTCAGCGATCGTGTAAATAATTTAAGCGATCGTATAGTATTTTGTAAACGATCGTGTAGCGGAGCTCAACGATTGTGTAGATAATTTAAGTGATCGAATTGTTACGAAATCGACAATTAAAGAACACAAAAAAAAAGAAAACGTAGAGATAGAGAAAATCGAACAGGTCATAATCGTAAATAACTACATAGAGGGACAAGACCTTCAAACTATCTCCACAATGATATGATATTATACACTTTGGGCATAAACCCTTTCACCATCGAGAAAACCTAAATCCAAACGGTCCTGAAAGGATATTTGTTTACCTCAATTTTGATTTTAAGATTTTATTTTATTAACTAAACAAGTAAAAGTATGTAATCTGTTATTCAGTTGATTATGTTATAGGTAAAGGTAGAGGTCCAATACTTATGTAAACTAATTATGTTTGATTATTTTCTTCACGGGGTTTGACTCGCCAAATGGAAGAGGAAAATACAACTATTTTTTTTTAATTATTTGTAACCAATTGAAAATAAGGAAGTAAATATATTTTTAATATACTATTGATTTTACGAAGTGTTAAAATAATATGCACTTTTGTTACTTTAACAAAAAAAAAAAAAAAAATGTGAAGATTGTTATACTAAAATAACTAAAAATATTATTAGTATGTAGAGATGCTTCGTGCGAAACACCACGAATAAAAAATGGCGGTAATTATTTAATAGAAAAACTATATTTTTTAAGTTCTTGAGCCTTAAAATTTGTTTCAAATTGATGACGCCCTTTTAAAAATAAGGTAATAATTTTTATTATAATAATAAAAAAAAAAAGGAAAAAACTTCACAGGTTTGCCTTTCCTCCTTTTGTCTCCCTTAGCCACTGTCCCTTGTGTTTTCCAGAAATTTTTGTATTAATACAGGAGTACCACTCTTCATCTTCACATTATAATTTTGCCCATTAAAATATTTTGGTCCTCACATTAATGTTAGTGGGTCTATCATATTTTTTAAATCGTGTTGATGTGGTGTACGAACAAATTGTCCATGCTATTGTAGTATAGGAACGTCTTTCCAGTTTTCCCTCTCCCTTTCTTGATGCCAGCTTTGACATCGTCTTTTCTTTTCCTCCTTTATTTAGAGATATTCATTTACTTCGTGGGGATTCCCGTTTTGGAGGAATAGGGAAAGGAATGGGAGAAATAATTTTCCATAAGCTAAATGAGGACTCCCCGACTTTCTAAGGCTTATACTAAGTTATACATGCATGCATAAATCTCAAAATGACTCTCATAAATTTTAACTAAAATCAAAATAATTTTATAAAATAAATAGTTTTTGGAAAATCTAAATAACGGAAAATCTTTGGTTGGGGTCCCTTGGAATAGAAATAAATTTCATGAAATTTTATAAATAAAAATTTCAAACAATGGATCTCTAAATTCAAACATCAAGATTGGAATTTAAAACAGAATCTGCTCTCTGGTTCTAATGACATGATCACAGATTCTTTTTACTAGTAAATTTGAGTAATGTTATTATTATTATCATATGATAATTATATTTAAATTTCAAGTTGTTTAATGTCAAAGATAATTGATATGTTTGAATCTATATAAAGAATTCGATATGTAGTTATTTCCTTTTCACTAGGAAATTTGAGTAATTTCTTATTAAATTAGAGTTTGTGAATAGTAATTTTAAATCTATGAAGATGATTCAAGTGTCACATATTAAAAATAAACAAACTATTCCCATTTTTGTCATATTAGTTAGGTTAAATAGAATACATAATAAAAAGAAGACAAACTGATACGAACAAAGGGGCATTTTTATATGTTACAATTGATACAAAAATTTCAACATGAAAATATTCAATTTGGAATTAACGGGAACATATGGGTAGAGTATCAGCCAAATAATTTTGGAGCTGGGCTTCCAGAAAGAGATGAACTTTACTTTTCAGCCTCCAAGATAGCTTCCTCCCTTTCTTTATCTCTTCTGTTTCAAATGTTTAACACATCAATATATCTGAATTTTGGTCAATTTTGGAGCTCCATAGACATTCCTAGAACATATTGTCATTTGGTTTCTGTGCTCTAGGGACTCACCGGCGTCTCCGTATCTAGTAACGACAAAAGATTGTGTTATAAGATCACGTAAACAAGCATAACTCAAATTGATACAAAGTATTTATGTATGTAATTCGAAATTAAGGCTTTTTCACAATTCATATACAAGTACTTAAACAAATTATGCAACCTCAAACTTGGTTGATGTAGGCTTATTAAATGGTGAGCAACAAAAATCCATGCATGATTGACGATTAGAATCTAGTCGATTTTTGGATAGACTAAACAAACACGAATTTGAAAGTTTAGAAGAACTTTTTTTTTTTAATACAAACTCATTATCTAGTAAATAGAAAAACATTACATATTCCATGAGATTGGTAAATGAGAGATACTGACCTTCGGAGGAAGGGACGACAACGACATGCAAGTCGGTGTTGTTGGGAGGAAGATGAAGGCGAAGGGGAAAGAGTTTTCCATTGAGAGGGTTGCGAGAGCAAACGACGATGTCATGGAGGCCAGTCTCTTCTCTCAATTTCTCCTTCAACTCTTCTACTTGACTCCCTTTGAATGTAAATCTCACCTCTTCTTGTCCCTTCTTCACGTCCCCTTTCTCATTTGCGACATGGTAATGAATCACCCTCCCCTCCGCTTTCATCGGCGACTCGTGATCTAATGACTCGCTTGGCTGCATTAGATTCGACATCCAAACAAGGGATTACTTTACATTTCTATTATATTAGCCATTAGATATATATATATATATATACAGACCTCTAACCTCAAAACCAACAAAATTTAGTTGTAGGATTTTAGAGCAAACCTTGTGTCTAGAATGATGATCCTCAGCGAAATGGACGTGGTGGGATTTTTTGACCTCCCACGGTGGCGGTGGCGGCGGAAGAATAGGATCCTCTGATCGAGATTCAATAGAGGTAAAAGTTCGAATCTCGACGACATCGACATCCCAAAGAACCCAATCCTGGGTGGCAGTTCTATGAGGAATATCGTGAGTAATGGAGTTGCGCCAGGGAGGCAAGCCGCCATTGGCCCTTAGGAACTGACCGTAGCGAGTTCTGAGCCTGACTTGAAAGCCCTCTCGAACGGGCTCCCACTCGACAGAGGAATCAAGCCTTTGGGGGAGTGTTTGTAGGACCTTTTTGCCGGTCATGCCCAAAAGAAAAGGGACGTTGGAGGCGGTAAGGTATTTGCCAAAGCAGCTCTTGAAGCGGAGGCCTTCGGAGTGTTCGACGAACTCCACCGTCCATTTTGCGTTTTTGACTGAGCCATTGCGGTCTTGACATACGCTTTCTTCGTCTTCTTCTGCTAGAAGGTACTTGTCATGATGGCTCCTTAAACGAACTACTTTTGCCTTATGGAATAGCTCCATTGCACTCTGTCAAATTTCATAATTTAGGTCCCATTTCATATTAGATAAGTACGAGATTCATGTATCTTAACAAAGATTAAGAAATCTTTTTTTTTTTTTTAATGGAAATCATCGACATAATCTTTTCATGAGTTCACCATTTCTGAGTCAATCCTCCACCAACAAAGGACGTCATCTTGATGAGACGTTGTCCATTGAAGAACCCCATATTTAAAAAAATCAATAGACCTCATAATCTAATACAAGAACAGTCAATTAATCTTGAGATCAACCATTTTCATGTAATATAACAAACAACCAAAGCAACAAACAAATCATTGACATCGTGGGTCGAAACAAACAACCCAACAAGTTAATAATAATAAAAAGGTAACCCAAATGATTTGAAAGGCATGAGCTTGATTGCAGTAAAAAATGAAGGAAATTAGAGAGAGAATTAAAGAAAGAAAATTACCAGAAGAAAAATAGAGAAAAGGAGGAAGAAAGACAAGAACAACACAATTGAAAGGAACAATGGTTGGGATTAATTTTTCAGAGGCAAGAATATGGATAATGGCGATTGTCTTGGAGCTCCATTATTATTGGAGGCTTAGAAAAAGGAATTAGAACAAAAAGAAAATATATATGGAGAAGCTTTTTTAGGTGAAAGAAACAAGAAAAAACAGAAGTAAATGAATGAAGGGGAAAATGACAACCAAAACAACAAAAATAAAACAAATGTAAACCCGAAAAAGGAGGACCCCACGGCTTTGCCTCGGATTCTGCTAATTCTAGTACTAATTATTTTCTAATTATTTGTGGTTCATACACTTTTCTTAATAATTTCTAGTTTTTTTTTTCCTTAATGCATTATTCTTTTCTTTATATACATTTTTAATTTTAAAAAAATGAAGGGACAAACGAATTCTTCCCTAGATTTTGAGTATAGTTTTTCTTTGTTGTTAATTTGAAAATGTTCCACTATTATCTCATAAATTTTGAGTTTATTTTTATGACAAACTGCAAAAATTACCATTAAAGTATAATGGTAATTATAATTATACTCTCAAACTTCGAATGGTAAAAATTGAGCTCTCAAACTTATAAAAGTGTTAAAATAATTAAACTCTCATAATTATAGACATTTTAATTTGTTTAAGTTTTAGGGTTTAATTTTTATCATTTGGGGGTCCATTTCTACCACTATTTTAAGTTTGAGGGTCCATTTTTTATAATTGAAAGTTTGAGGGTATAGTTGCTACTATCACCATATTTTAGAGGTAGTTTTTACAATTTGCTCTTAATTTTAATTTGGTCTATATTTTTAAAAAAGTTAGATTTTTGAATTTGAATATTGAGTTTTGTTTCAAGTTGATCTTTTAAGTCGGAAGATTTACACTTTTACTTTTGATTTAAAAGAATTAAATTAGTTTATTATATTAAAGTTATTTTTTCTAGGGATAAAAATAGCATTTTCTTTTGCATTTCAAGAAATTTTTAATCTTTAGGTTTATGGATAGATTTAAATCTTATTTTAATCTCGAAAAGGTCACTTTCCCTTTAAAATTATTTAGACATTTCGCCAATAATAATTTTTTTAGTTTCTTTAATTGACTAGATTTTTTAAATTGAAACTTGATATTGAGATGTGTATTTCGTGTGTTTTTTAAAGGCAGGCAGGCATGTATATTTCTTTGTTTATTTAATGAGCAAGTGTCCACGTTCATACATAATTGAGCCATATACGACTCTCAAACATGATTTAAAAAATGTATTAAAAAAAAAGAGAGAATTAAAAAAGAAATTTAGAAATGTTTCTAGAAAAATAAAAATATAAAAGAAAATTTAGAAATATTGGATTGAATAAGAACAAAAGTAGACCAGCTAACCTTATTAAATATCTATTTTGAAATAAAAATACTTTGATGCAATATACTGTTAACAAAAATACTTTAAATCTATATCAAATAGATTAACCTAAGATTATTCATGTCAAATTGTTAAGAATATATACGTATCAAATTCTATTGAAAGATTGATGATGACTTTAAAGTGACTATTATTTTTCTCAACCAAAATTCATAATATCCTTAATGGGATATTGAATTCAAGAAAGACCGAATATTTATTGTTTTGATATATTGGTGACTTAAGGTCTCTCTATATATCAGTTCAATTAGGGTTTCCACTAAACCATAATTAACTAGGAGTGGACTTCTTCCCATTAAGTTGATACTCAATTAAGAATCTAGGACTTTAATTAATTAGATTATATAATATGACTCAATCTAATAAAATAACCCAATGTGATAAATTATTAACCCACATACATAACCTATACTTTAATTAAACATATTCTTATTTAAATATATCTAATATATACACCTATTTTTGTGCATCTTTTTGAATTATTCAATGAAAATTAAGAATATGTTAACTCTTTTTACATGTGTGATAAGAATAAGATATATAATAATAGTTGTATTTTTAAGGGAAGGTTGATTTTAAAAATAACGAAAAAAGAAAAACAAAGAAACATATTATAAATAGAAAAATTCAAAAAATATTTACACTTTATAGTAAAAAAAATTCTAAAAGTACTTTATACTTTTGAAATTTTTTTTTTGTTATAAAATCTAAATATTTTAAAATAATTTTTATATTTCAAAAGACCCCAATTAAATATCTATTTTATATAATTGAAATTTGTTGGTCGGTACACATTGGCTGTGTGTCCTCTGTCTGTCCTTAAATAAGTGAGAGTGACATTGAAAAGGAAAAAAATTAAAAATAATAATACTAATAAAAAAAAAAAAAACAAGGGGTCAACGTCTTGGAATTGGTCAAAGTTGACAGATTTGAAGCAAGAAATCAGATACAAAAATTTATTTTAAAAAATAAAGTTCATACTTGTTAACCCTTTTATTTTTAATTTATGGACATTATTTCTATCTCTAAATTTTTTTCCTTATTATCTACCTTTTATCAATATTTTAAAAAACTAAACCAATTTTCAAAACTAAAAAAATGTATTTTAAAAAAATTGTTTTTGATTTTAGAATTTGACTAAGAATTCAACTAGGTAAATTGACTTTTTTTTTTTTAAAGTTAAATATTACCAAGCGAGACCTAAAAATTTAAAAGTTGTACGATATTTTAAAAATAAGGAATTAATTGATCTCAAAAAAATAAAAAATAAAAGTAAGGAATCGATAATAGAAATAGACCAAAAAGTTTAAAGGTTAAATTTGTACATATACTAAATTTAGTTTATACCTATTTAATAACATTTAATTTATTTAATTTCTAAAAATTAACCTAATTTGCCTATGGTTTTTTTGGTAGCCAAAATTTCAAAACTAATAACTCCTTAGAAGTTGACATAAATTTTAGGTCTCACTTTTCAGAATGATTGTCCTTTGCCATAAATGAGGACCACTCTATTTTATTTAATCATGTTAGGTTGTGTTTATTGCATTCTCTCTTGGAAAAAAATGTTTTAATTTTTGAAATTGGATTATAATTCAAATACTTATTATTAAAAATGACAGAATATAACTTTTCAAAACGGAAAAAGAAATATTATTAAATAAAACGTAACTATTATATTATATTAATTAGTTATCATTCAATATGTTTTAAAAGCAACTCAATTAGCAAATGATATTGTTAAAGACGAAAACGTCTATAAATCGAATTTAAATTTCTCAACTATACTACAAAATATCGATAAATATGTAACATTTGCATTATTTACATTAGAGATAAAAATATTAAAATATAGGCAGAATAAAAGGGAGCATAAACACAATAAACACAAAATTATTATTATTATTATTATTTAAAAAAAAGCCTAATATGACAAAATGGATTAAACAGTGGTAGGAAGACGAACGTACCAGATCTCTACCGGTGAAGTAGCCGGAGCTGGAACCGGAGATGGACATTGATGGCGACCTTGTTTCCAACTCGTAATCGCCAACACTCGATAATGACGAAACGCTAGAAAAGCTTGCCGCCGGCGAGATACAGCCGGCCGCAGAATCATCAACCGTTGTGATATCAACAACGTCCACACTCCAAAGCACCCACTCCTGGGTCGACTTCCGGCGGGGGATATCGTGGGTGACGGAGTTTCTCCACGGCGGCGCTCCGCCGTTTGCTCGGAGGAACATCCCGGCCCTCGTCTTCAACTTCACGAAAAACCCATCTTTCCTCGGTTCCCACTCGACTGAGCCGTCGTGCGTGGCGGAGGCTAGATCCGTCTGGACGACCTTTTTCCCGGCGGTTCCCAGAATGAATGGGTCGTCGGAGGCGGTGAGGTACTTGCCGAAGCAGCTCTTGAGGTGGATGACATGGGGTTTCCCGGCGACGAGGTCCACCGTCCAGCGGACGTGAGGGGTGGCGCCGTTGCGGGTCTGACGGACGGAATCTTGGTCGTCGGCGGCTTGGAGGTACTTGCCCAGATGGCTTTGGAGGCGAACAACTTTGGCGCTGTTGAAAAACTCCATGGATGATGGAGAAACGGAGCTTGATGAATTTTAATTATGAAAAGAGAAGCGAGAAGGGCTTCAATTGTAGGCAATGAAAGGGTTGACCAAAAAGTCGTCGTCTTTTTGTTTTTTTAGATTTAAACAAAAATATTTGAAAGTTTTAAAACATGAGATTTATGGAATTATAATAATAAGAAAATGGAATAAAGTAAAAATTATTTTTCTAGACACTTTAGCATTATAGTAATAAATCACTAATGAGTCATTTAAATTAATTCAATTATAAAAGTTTACAACTACTGAACCATATAAGATTTTAGAGATCATTGTACTACTAATCTCAATATTGGGGCCATAAAGTAAAAATAACGAGAGCATGAGAAAAAGAACCTAAATTCATGCTGATAATTGCTCACTTATATGATGTAAATACCATTTTAAAAATCTAATTCATATTTCATTTGGACTTTTCAAAATACGGCATCTCTAATTAAAAAAGGAAAAATAAACATGTAGTTTGTGTTGGATTTATGTCCAATGTCAAATGGGAAATGTTGAAAGTTTCAATTTCTATTTGGATAATTAATGTGGATTATGCTTTTGTCTTGTTGAGTTGTCGTCATACTCAAAACTAGGTTTACATCATGTATTAGAATAGTTACGTACACACACAATATACTTGATTTAAGTCAACTTGGATTCAATTTGATGATGACTTTGTCTGTTATTACATTTTTTTTTCAATCTTCAGCGACTCCTTTTAAGTTTTTTAACAGTTAAATTTAATTGCTAATTTTAAGTAAGATTCTTCAACTACATATAAGCTTGAGGTATAGTTGAGGCAATCCTAACCTCAACCTAAAAACCCAAGCTATATTATGTAGCAAAGTCTTTTGAATCTAAGAAATTAACACCTCCTATACGATTTAGTTCAACACGGAGAAAATTCTAGAATTAGATTACCTCTTGATTGAAGATCTAGAAGCAAGATTGGAAAATCTTGTTCTAGATCGAGTCATTGCACAATCAACTTGATCAAAGTTAGATTGAATGACTTATATGCATTTTATCTCAAGAATTGCAAAATTCTAAGGGAAAAGTCTCAAATATGAGATCTCAAATTTCTCAAATTTCATTTATATAGCCTTGTAGAGATTCTAAACCTATTCAATGTAAAGTAAAAAAAGTCAAAATAAAACATTAAGACAGTTCTCCATCTTCCAACTACCATCATTAATGACACCCTCAATTTTTTACTAGTCATAGAAATAAAATTAAAGCTGAAATTACAATAAAATATTTGTGAACTTAATATAAAAATTTTTCAAAGTGCTTGAACTTATGGAAACTCAATGTCTACTCCATGTTTCACTTCAACCCAACAAACATTGACCTTCAATACTCCAAATGATCTTTCGTCTATTGGATCAACATTATCCACATGAAATAGAGGATGAACCGACCCTATCCAATCTTGTACATGAAGAATAAATGATTGTTGAATCTTTACTGTCTTGGAGCTTGAAATTGGTCTAACTTAAACGTGCAGAATACCTTGATTCTTATCATCTCCCCCCTCTTTAAAATGATTCGTCTTCGGATAAGGAAATTCATCACCTGCATCAAAAGGACTCATGTAAGCAACATTAAGTGTAGAACTTACTGAAAATTCTCCTGGTAGGTCAATCTTGTATGCATTGTTGTTAATTCTTTCAAGAACTTGAAAAGGACCATCCCCTCTTGGATGCAACTTTGTCTTTCTTTGAGATAGAAATCTCTCCTTGCAAAAATGTATCCAAACCCAATCACCTTGTTTAAAAATGAGTTCTCTTCTTCCTTTGTTAATTCTTGAAGCAATGATAGGTCTTGTTGAAAACTATCTTTTCTATGATAAAAGCCTAAATTCTATCATAATTGTTTGCTTAAAATGTTTTTTTTTCTAGGTAAACTCCAATCTGGACTCAACAAAGCTATTTCGAAAAATTTGGAGCTAATTCGAGCCAAATGACACCAAAAGATCACTTAACAAGAAGATCCATGATGAACTACTACTTTGTCCCTCAAGAAGAACAATTCAAACTCTTCAATAATGCTTGTAGCATTGCGACACTCCTTAAACATTGAGCATGACGCTAGCTCGATGCTTGAAGACAGAATACATCAATTTGCTGCCAAACAGAGCAACGTCGCGATGCTTGATTCAGGGTCGCAACGCTCTGAATATTCACGGAATAGTCTGCGTGCACGGCGCCTTGCGCAACCAAGCGTCAGCGCAACATTGCAACGTTAGCCCAACGCTTCTTGGATTTTCTACGATTTAGCATTCCAACGCTGGCCTTGACGTTGCAATGCTACGCCTGTTGATATAAATTTCGTTGTTTCATTTTCAACGAAAAAGGAAAGAAAAAACGAAAACTTTTAGAGAGAGTCTTCGAATTTACAGAGTTATTCTTGTAAATTTTGGAGAGATTCAATCAATTTGTATTCAATCATTGTACCAATTATATAACTATCAATGGATTTCTTGAATAATTTCATCATCCATGAATAGATAATTCTTTTTCTTGGGGAATTATGTAGATTGACACTTTCTTGAGACTTTTCCTTTAAATTTCTTTCATGTAATTACTTTCTTTTGAATGTTTTTGCTGAGATTTATAATAAAATTGATTAAGAATGAATTGACAACTCAAGATTAATTAATTTTTGTATGAAAAAATTACATAGTTCTATAACAAATTTGTAATTGGGGTTGCAAGAATTAGTAGCCTTGATAGAAAATGTGAACTTCTTTTCCTTTCCTTTAAAGAACCTATTAATTTAGAACATTAATGCAATCAATCTTGAATTTTCAGTCTTTTGATTTCAAGATTTGGAGTAGTTAAGAAAACCCATGAGTTTAATGCAATTTAGAGATTAATTGTGAAATGTCTTTAGGAAGCAATTAAGACCAGGGTTAATTGTCAAATTAGCTAATTAGGACATTATGAATTTATTCTTAATGAACTATTGAATAATCTAATTGCATGATTCTTTGTTAAGTCAATGTTAGAATTTCCTAGTTTACATAAAATCTCCTAGATTTCATTTTTAATTAAATCTTATCTCATAATCTCTCTTACTTCTTTCATTACTAAATTTCCTAATCAATTCTTGCTTTTTCACTTAGTTAGTTTCTAGCTCTTTGAAACAAACAACCTCCCTTCATTTAATTTTTTGCATTCTAAAATTCAATTAGTCTATTTTAGGTCAATTAATAGAGGTTCTCTTGGGATCGACCTCTTACTCCACTATTGCTACGTTCTAGTTCTAGTTGTAGTTAGAATATTATAAATTTAATTTTTTTTGGGTAAGATAGAACTAACGACACCTATTTTAAACCAAACAAGCAACTTTGGAGGGAGAAGTCGGCCAAAGTCTGTGGCGTCGTGACGCTTTGGGGGAGCATTGCAACACTACCTATTCTGCCTTATAGCGTTGAGTAGGGGCATTGGGTTGGCGTTGTGACAGTGTCATTGTCAATCTTCAAAGCGTTGCAACGCTCGAAGTTGCGTTGGGACGCTGCCCTACACCTGAGGCTATTGCCTTCAAGCATCGGTCGAGCATTGGACTTAGGCTATTGATGAGCGTTGCGACGTTGAACTAGGGCAGTTTGGTCTTTTTTTTCATCTCAACTCCGTTTGGGTGCACTCGACTCCTTATTTTTTGTCCTTTTTGCTTGATTCTTCATCTTTACAACATACTTGCTCTATAGGATCAATTCTCCTACAAAATAAGACAAATAGACTCAAGGATTACCTAAAAATAGTAAAGTTAAGATCATAAACTTAGCTCTTTTTGAGAGCTAATAATAAACAACACACTTGAAGAACTCAAAGCCAAACAAAGATCAAAGCAAAAAATAGAGAAAACAAACACATGATATACATAAAGGAAAACAGTAAAGCAGTAAAGAGAAAGCGTCCCTGAGGTATATGTCTGAGTTACACATAGGGACACTTCAATGTGAGCCTTAGGTAGCTTTACGTAACTCGAGGAATGTTTTCTGGCGTTCCAAGTTTCTTTCAAAGTAAGGCTTTACTTGTTGCCCATTTACCTTAAATGTGTTTGTGCTATCCTCCTGAGCGAGCTCCACGGTTCTATAAGGAAAGATTGTCTTAATGATGAATGGTTCTGACCATCTGGACTTGAGCTTTTATGGGAAAGGTCACAAACATGAGCTAAACAGTAAAACTTTGGACCAATAAAGAATTCTTTCTTACTAATGCATTAGTCATGCCAATACTCGATATTTTCCTTGTAGATTTTTGCATTTTCATAGGCGTTGAGCCACCACTCATCAAGTTCGTTGAGCTATAAGTTACGGTTTTCTCCCATGAATTCCAAATTTAGGTTCAACTTCTTTATTGCCCAGAACGCCCCCTGCTTCAACTCTAAAGGTAAATAGTAGGCTTTTCTAAATACCAAATAGTAAGAAGACGTACCTATAGGCATTTTAGGTAATCCTGTACGCCTAAAGAGCTTCATTGAGCGTTTGTGATCAATTTAATCTCTTTGCTGGATATTTTTGCTTGCCCATTGTTTTGTGGGTGATATGCGATAACTATTTTGTGCATAACATTGTTTTTTGGCAAGTAACTTAGAAATGATGCGGTTTATAAAATGCATACCTTAATCACTTATCAACGCCCTTGGTATTCCAAAGCGCGTGAAAATGTTTCTGGTAAAAAATTTTGAAACGATCGCTATGTCATTCTTTGCAAATTTTTTCTTCAACCCATTTGGATATGTAATCCACTGCTACTAATACGTACTGTTGGCCGCAAGAAGAAGGGAAAGGCCCCACAAAATCAATACCCCAAACATCAAACAATTCAACTTCAAGTATATTGTCTAGTGGCATTGCGTCCTTTATGAGATATTACCCATGGGTTGGTAGGGGTCGCTTTTCAGAACAGAGTCCCTTGCGCCTTTGAAAAGAGTGGGCCAGAAATACCCACATGGAAGGACTTTAGTAGTAGTTCTTTGTCCTCTGAAGTGCCCTCCGTAGGGAGAGTCATGACATTTTGATAGGATGTGTTGCACATCAACCTCGGGGGCACTGTGATGCATGATGGAATCTGGGTCTTGCTTGTATAGAAATGGTTCGTCTCAAAAGTAGAATTTTCCATCATGTACGAGTCGTTTCTTTTGCTAGGTGTTGAAGTCTTCAAGGAATTATTTTATGGTCAAATAATTGACTATATTGGAATACCATGGTTCATTGTCTTCAACTTTAAGTAGGCGTTCATCAGGGAACGTATCTCCTATCTCAGCTTGTCCCAGCTGCATCTTCTTGTTCTCCAGTCTTGATAGGTGGTCAACCACTTGGTTCTTAGTACCTTTTCTATCCTTCATTTTCACATCAAATTCTGTAGTAGCAGCACCCAACAAATCAGTCTATGCTTCCCATCCTTTTTGTCCATTAGGAATTTTATAGTAGAGTGATCCGTATAGATTGTTGCTAATGCACCAACCAAATAAGCTCTGAATTTTTGGATGGCAAACACTACTGCTGGCATATATTTTTCAGTGGTTTTATACTATTTATGGGCTTCGTTTAGTATTTTTGACACGTAAGAAATTGGTTGTATTAGGTTTTCCTTCTTCTAACCCAACATGGATGCAACTGCTACATCACTCACATTGCACATCAGAATGAAAGGTTGTGTCCAGTCCAACGCAATTAATACCAGAGTTGTGGTTAACGAATACCTCAAGGTTTCAAATGTGTTGAGGCAGTCTTCATCAAATATGTAAGGTCTTTTCAACTCTAGCAACACACTCAGTGGTCGTGCAATTTGGGAAAATCCTTTCACAAACCTTCTATAGAAACCTTCATAGTTTAGAAAGCTCCTTAAGGCCTTAACATTAGCAGACAGGGGCAATTTTGCTATGACATTAATTTTTGCTTTGTCTACTTCCAATCTAGCCTTGGACACCTTTTATTCTAGAACAATACTTTTGTCACCATGAAGTGACATTTTCCCCAAGTCAGCACTAAGTTTGTTTCCTTACATCTAGCTAGAACAACCTCTAAGTTGCTTAGGCAGAATATTGATAGAAGTCTCCAAAAACTGAAAAATCGTCTATAGAAACCTACATGATTGTTCTAGGAAGTCAGAGAAAATAGCCATCATGTACCTTTGGAATGTTCCCAGTGTGTTGCTGATAACTTGTAGAAATACAAGTTATTGTGGCTCAAAAGTTGGAACAATTAGGGTCTTTAATGATTAAATCTCATCATTCTTAGAGAAAACGCATGGAATTACTCAAACACTATCAAACTCATGCAAAAGAGTGTTTATTACTAAAATACTGCGACACTAACGCATAATATTGCAGGATTTCAACAAAGATTCCAAGTACCGCAGGCAACGTCAATGCATTGACATGCGTCGGAGGGATTTCAACGCAAGAAAGATTCATTGATTCAGGCTGTTTGTGTCAAATCACCACTTGCAAGCATGGGCATCTGCAGTTGGCGGCATCTAAAAAGTACCTGAGTGTCAGGTGGCTGACCAGGGTATGGAATTTAATGCTGTTCCATCATCAAGTTGGTGAAGAACGACGCCTATAAATAAAAGAAATCCCACTAGATGAAGAGATCTTAGCTCAAATTGTATAATCTGAAATTTAGAAACTTGGAGCTGTGCTGCTGTGACAAGAAGAACACAAGAGGGAAGAGAACCACCCCCATCGTCGATTAAGGAGTGGAGAAAGCTTTGCTCGAGAGAGAATTTTCTTCCATTTCTTCTACAAGTTGGTTGTACACGAATTTGAATTGAGCCTAAGAGGACAAGAGATTGTACTCTACAGCTTGACTCCTTTCTTTTCAACTGAATTATAATTCTCTTCATCTCATTTGATTGAGTATTGATCTTGTAAAGACAATCAATTTCTTTATAAATTCACATATTTGATCTACTTCACTTCGCCACTGTTTATTTCTTGCTTTACGCTAGATACATCTATAACTTCGTGAAAAATCCATTTCTAAATGCTTAAGCAAACTGAATCACTTGGTAAAAGCCACTTTAGCTTGAATTATTCGAGAGAATAAACAAGCAAGTATTAAGTTAGAAACCCTTGGTACATCTAGAGATAGACACATTAGTGTTTTATTGCATTCTGTGACTAACACATAGATCCTAGATAGGGAATTGTATGACATTCGCATTGAGAAGTGCTGAATAAAAAGTAAGCAAAAATCTAACGCATAAATGAAGATAAGCAAGTCATTTCATCCGCATTCTTGTACATGTACATTTCACTTAGATCGACACATATCCCCTGCACCAAACTCCATTTTCACATGATCCCCTGTTTTCTACTTGACCCTTTTGTATCTTTTTGCACGCACACAACAAACTTAGTGTAAATAACTCATTTCACAATCACTTAGGATACTTCTACATTAGCTACAACGCAAGCTCTACATTAGCTTTAATCTGAATCTCTGAGTTCGACCCTGGACTTACCAGGAGCCTGAGTTGGATTTATACTTGGATCTGATTCAGGAAAACTTGAACGCATATAGTAGAGTGTCATGCATCCCTTCACACGTCACTAACGCATCACCAACGCATCAACGCATCATTCAAATTTGCACTTATTTTTCCAATTACCTTATACAATACACTCCTAAGCTTGCATCACGAATTCATCGAACAAGTTTTTGGTGCCATTGCCGGGGATTCATCAACAAAACTAACCAGAAATTTTGCTTGTATCTTTTGTAGGAAAACTTCAGCTGAGGGAGTATTACAAGCTAAGTCGAAGCTTGTAAACATTTATGAGAAGGGAAAACAATCCTGAACTCGTATACGACCCTGAAGTTGAAAGGACCTTTTGACAAAGAAATCGATCTAATCGTCGCTGTAGGTTAAGGCAACAACTACTCAGATAGCAAACCAGGCAACAACAAATGGCGGACGAGCAAGCGAATCATAACTTAGGTCAACAGCTAGCCCACACTTTGCAAAATCCTATCATAATGGCAAACGGTAGTATGCGTCCCATGCCGGAATATGCGTCCTGTGTTGTATGATTTCTCACCAGGGATCATATATCCAATGCCAGATGGGACAAGATTTGAGATGAAATCTGTGATGTTACAAATGCTTCAAACAGCTAGACAATTTAGGGGGTGGTCAGGGAGAAGACCTCACGCCCACATGAAACGTTTCCTGGAAACGTGCAACTTGTTTGTGATTCCTGAGATCACTCTAGAAGCTATCAGTCCATCTTTATTCCCATATTCTTTGCGTGATGACGCAAAGCAATGGGTAAGTTCTTTGGAGCATGGGAGATCACAACCTGGGAAAAGTTGGTGGATAAATTCATGCAGAAATATTTTCCACTTACCACGAACGCAAGGAGGCAGAGAGAAATATGAACTTCGAGCAAGAAGAATTCGAAACCTTGAGTGCCACATGGGAGCGCTTTAAAGGACTAGTCAAGAATTGCCCCAATCACGGATTACCGTTAACCATCCAGATAGAAACCTTTTATGGCAGATTAAATAGAGCATCTCAAATGGCAGCCGACGTAGCTGCAGCTGGCGGTATCATGGACAAATCTTATAATGAAGCTAAGGAAATACTGGACCGCATAGCCAAGCATAATATGGAATGGGTAGATGACACTTACGACGCAAGAGCAGCTAAGAGGAGACGATCTCAAAATGACACTCCTGTCGCAATGTTGTACAACATAAGAGCTAGCGTTGAAGTGTTGCAATGCTTTGGATGGTCAACACGTGCATTAGGAAACCTCCAGATTGTGGGTTTGAGCCTCCTCAACGGTTTCTTTGCAGTTTTTCCATTTTTTTAATTATTAATTTGTAATAATTAATTATTATTATATTCATTAATTAAATTAGTATAAATGTTATATTAATTTAATTAATGTTTAAGATGCCAATTTCAGTTTAATATTGTTGTTTTATTTAATTATAGGTAATGTTGTATGATTTTCATTATTTATGTCATATTGTATGTCATATAGTATAAATCCCACCATAGGATAAACATAAAGCATGCATTATTTTAATATAAAAGTTATACTATTTAGTTGCATGATTAAGTTAAGCATGCTCATGAATTTTAATATAAGGGTTATATTTGAATGTAGGTTTAATATAGTTTCATTAATTAATGTAAGAGTTATATTTTATTAATGAAAAGCATGTTCATGCATCATGTTTATAATAGTTATAATATATGATGGCATGATAATATAGTATGGATGCATTAATTTTAATATAAGAGTCATCTTAAATTAATGTATGTATACTATATGATTTTTATTAATGTCTTAATATAAGAGTTATATTCTGCTCATTTAATGAAAATGGAAATGCATGAAGCATGACATATCTTAGAAATATAATTGTTATATTTTTATGTATGTCATTAGATGCATGGCTTAGGTTTTAATTTTTCCATTAAATTTTATAATATTTATAAGTTAAATGAAACTAAAATTAAAATCTATAATCAAGAGTTGCATGTAAACATAGGTTAATATTATTTTAAATGTTTTAAAGTTAGTTTCACTTAGACCTATGTTAATATATTTTTAATATGATTAGAAATAAGATTAATCTTTTAATTTCCTTTTAATAGGATTAAATTGGAGTAAATAAAAGATTAAATTTATAACATAATTGTCTATAAAGGACCTTTGTCTAAGGAAAGTTCTGTCTAAGACTGAGGTATTTAAGCTAACGGAAATGGAACACTTCTACTTAGGAAACGACCTGGAAGGTGAATTAGACAATAATGTTATAAGCATGCAATGAATGATCTGCGTTTATTAAAGTGTATAATAAACAAGAATCAACATTGTTAATCTATCCAATAAAATTATTATATTGGGCCAAGTTAACAAATCATTTAGATATATTTATTAGCCTAATTTACCTAAATTATGAACCTTCTTTTGTAAAACACTCAGTGGGAGGAAAAATGATGTACATGATACTTCAATTTCCTTTTCACGTTTCTCCTTAAATAGTTCACACTATGAGATCTATGCTCGGCCTCGAGACACCTTTACTTGTGTCCCTTTACAGATGGTGTTTCCATAGGTCAATGTCCAGGTAAATGAAGAGAGTGTTTATAGCAAGTGGGAGAGGGAAGTGCATCAACATATCCCACGGTCTCCTTCATTGGTTTGCAGTAAACTTTTATGCTCGACCTCAAGATACCTTTGCTTGTGTCCCCCTACGGATGGTGTTTGCATGAAATTTTACCCAAACTCCAGGAATGGATAGGATTGCTTTAGGTTTTGCCCTAATCGATTATTCCCTACGATTGACTTATTGGGGCATAACTCTAGAATTTAAAATGAAGGATTACACTTACAAGAAATTATTAAGTAAGTTGATGGTTTCTTAACCAAAATATGGTAACTAGACGTTATAGGTATAAAGAGTTATTCTAATGTAACATTTGGTTGAGAATGTTTCAATTTAGTGAAGAAATGATTGACTGCCTTACGGTGGCTTTTGTTCTGACTCACTGGATTATCATAGCAATAGAAATTTTGCCTTTATATGAATGGGATGCATATTCAATTTCATGAGTTCATCTTTAAATTTATTTGTTGAATTAGAATGTATAATAGATTGCATGTAATCGATTAACATATTTTATATGATTCAAAGTTATGCCTATTGCTCTAAAAGTTTTAATTACCGATATAAGTCAAAAGTTTTGATGAATATATTATATTGAAAATTTCATCAATACATAATAGCAGTGTAATTTAGTCTTTTAATTTGGAAAATGTTCTCAAGAATTGTTGCCATTTCATGAAGTGTTCATGAATAAACTTTGCAACGATAACTTACTGTAATTGTCTACATTACATATGATGTGTCTAGTTAAAAACATGACAAAACATATTGTATGTTGAAGTCATGACAAACTAAATGATCTATAAAGTTAAGTATCATCGGGGTTCCAAGAAAATAATAATGACTAGAGCTAATGAGAAAAAAGTTTCCTAATTAGTTTGGGATGTAAGTTGTTGAGGAATTTTGGAAATGTCTCAAAAAGAAGAAAAATGAGAACAAGTAAATCTAATTTACTAAGTTCATGGTGGAGAATATAGATTCACACCTTGATAGCTGAATAATGATTCACTATCAAAAACCTTTTTCATTATAATTAGAATGTAAATCTTGACCAATACTTATTTAAGTGAAATAGTTCCATTAATTGGCAACGAGATGCTCAACTCAATTAAACTAGTGGGAGCATTAAATGTTATTTAATTTTGTTGAGTATGGTGCTTTTATTACCATAAGAGAATTTCCATTTCTCCAAGCTTTATTACTAAAAATTTCATAGTGTATGAATAGTTAGTGAAAAGACATTTTTTCAAAAGTCATTTTTGACTTTTGAAAACATGTTCAACTTTAATTAAATGCATTTTTGTGCTTTAAGATGTAATAATGTTTATTTATGCTGAGTATGGTATTTTTATCACCATGAGAGACATTTCATTTCTCCAAAGAAAATTACTAAAATATTTCATAACGTATGGATGGTTTTAGTAGTTAGACATGTTTTCAAAAGTTGTTTCGAAATTATGTTCAACATTAAATATACACATTTTTGGCGTTGAAGGTTAGCACATTTACTACTCAACTGTAAGAGTGTAAGGATTAATGAATTAAAAAATAAAGACAAATTTTATTCTCCTGAAGGATACATGACTTTGGTTTTTAGAAATGACAGTTATGGGTAATCCTCTAAGCGTTAGATTTAAATTATTTTTACATGTAAAAAAAACTTTGCTTCTCATGCATGTGTGTCATTAAACCTTATTAGATAAGCTTATCTATCTAGCTAATGTTCGATTTTCTTTCTTTGACCCAAATTAAACTGCGAAAATCATAACTATACTTAACAATAAAATACTCGGAAAAGACACTGTCCTATGTTAGAAAGCACAAGTCCGATTTCATAGATAATCCATTAATATGATTGATGAGTATTTATGAGTAAATGTATCTTGTTCCAATTCTACTTGTATCTTATTTTTTTGAAATGTTCAAAAGAAATTAGACTAAATTTTAAATCATGTAGGCAAATGTATTATGACATTATGATCTAATCATAATTAGTACCATATATTTGATGTACTAAGCCTAATTGACAAAAATGAGATGAAATCTCACTTGGAGCATTCAATATAATTTGTGTGACATTTTGCTGCAGGAGAAATATGACCTTGTTCAACTTAGTACATTTTAAGTTATCTATTGAACTGAGTCCTAATGTTTTCAAATTATACTGATATCTGACTCCTAAGGTAATGCGATATAGATTGCATTATTTTGAATATTATTTATGCCAACATGTTTGCGAAACATTGTTGTATCATAGAAGTATTATAAAACTTGTTTATAACATTTCAGATTGTGGGTAAGTTGAGACACTTGTGTTATAAAAAAAAACCTTTACTGAAAGTATGTTCAAAAGATACCTAAGTAGTCCTTTGGACATTACAAAGTAAAATGATGTGTTTGCGTGACAAATACTGGTTTATTTGGAAAGTTGAAGGGTGTAGACTATGTTGATGAATTTATTTCAAGTACAACTACGTAATGTTGACAAGTGTTGTTGACCATTTGTTTCATTTGAACGTCAATTTCTAATTGTCAAACAGATAAGTTTTCATGGTAGTAGGAGAGTAATGAGATAACTTAACCTTTACGCCAAGGCTTACTTGAAGTCTTTATTGTCATATAAGATGACAAAATGTTAACTTATGAATCTTTCAGTAGTGGGAGAGCACTTATGAATCTTTCCATAGTGGGAGAGCCATGCGATGACTCAACTTATTGGAAGTCATAGCTGTCATACTAGATGACAAGTATTGAAAGAAGTTGATAAATTTTATTAAGGTCATAGTTATGAGATAAAGTACTGTAATTAATTTCAATTAGCTTTTTGTAGACTTTCATTGATGGGGTTACCTCATAGGATATGTAGGGTTTTACGAAAAGAAAGTTTGAAAATATAGTATTTGGAGATATAGATCTTCAAAATAAGACTCTTGGCGTCAGGTGAAAACCCACGCTAGAGCTGTTGGATGAAAATAGACTTGAGTCAATTTTATACCTAATTTTATAGCATAGTCTTAGTGCATTCATTATTGCATATGATATGTGTAAAAATGAATACTTTCTTTTATGAAAAGGAGTTCAAAGAATTTGTATAGTTTCAAGTAAAATTTTGATATAGTATCATATTCAATGACTTTAAACGATGACAGTAATCTTGTACAGACAAGAAAATGAAACATGAATATTTATCTGTTCTTTATTGACATTTTCTCATTATGAATGAAGTGAAAATCAATATACAAGTTTTGACTGTATAACCAATTTTAAATAGTTGATTTAAAGTGATTTTGTATATTAAAAGTCCACATACAGATGGTTAGGACATGTTGTTTTATTTGTCACAAGTATCTTACGTTTACAAAGTAGTTGTTTAATGTACAATGTAATTGCTAGAGATCGAATGGGAATGTACCAATCTAGAATGAAATTGATATGTCTAAGGAAAATGTTTCCTAAGAACCTCAAACGTTGAGGGGATATCAATTTTACGTGAGACTTCATTAACATTTAATATATAATTGGTTTAATCGAGGAATTCGATGGTATGACCATTTAATGTTGAAAACTAAAACTTATGAATAATGAAAATTGAGTGTATATAGTTTCATATTTGTTTTCTTTGCGAGTTACACTATTTCATATTAGATTTAGAGAAATCCATGTTTTATCCTAGGTGGTCTCTATTGGACTGAGAGATAGTATTTTGCTTGTGAAGCAATAATTTGCCTATGTTCAAGGTGTCTTGAGATATTTGAAAAATGTTTCAGATATAACTTAATCTATTCACTTTATGCAATAATGTGATACAAGGATTAGGATGGAGACCATATGTAAACACCTAGTGAAAGGAATAACATGGAATGCGGGTACATCTCGTTGGTGAACAAATGGTTCTTTTTGACATAATTGTTTGTATTATATAAAAGGATTCTCTAGGCTAAAGTGTGAGAGGATCTTCTAGATTGTCTAGGACTACGAGACACGTCTCTAGTGTGCTAGGTAAGTGGGAAAACATGTAAGGTATAGTGTATGCCCTAGAATACATGTCTCACTGGCTCATATTTCCCTAACTTTAGTGCGAGTAGGAGATTGTTGGGGTGTATGCTCTAAAGCCTCGTAGTTTTATATTTGTTGAATAAATGGTTGATTGATTTTATATTACTTGTGGAATAATCCATTAACTTAAGATCCAAGGTTATCTGATGTAACTTAAACATGTATGTGGAGACATACAAGTGGATCATGTTTAAATGATAACTTAAATGGTCTGTAGTATATGGATAAGGTTGGGTGCCTTATCTTGGTAACACTATTAATACGACCCGCTTTATAGTTGTTACAATTGTTGTAAAGTTCTATAAATAATCTGATCCTGATTATTCTTGTGGAGACATGTGAGCGAGGGTATCTCATATAAAAGAGTTTGTATAAAGACTGAACCACGAAATGTTAAGAGCCTCTTTATAACACTGTTACTAGTAGAGACTTACATTTCACTAGGATGACCATAGGTGACTTGCCCTTAATCCTGAGTGAGTAGTGAACTCTGGCCTATGAGAGCGATCATTTGATTTGTATGAGTTAGAATAGCTAGATTCACCAACTCAATAAGTCTTATCATTTTGGGGATTCATCTGATTGAGGAGCTGGGAACACAACTACACAAGAAGGAATCCATTCCTTCCCTTTTAGTTAGGGTAAGAAGATAAATTGCTCTTTTAAAGGCTGATTCAAGGACTTGAACAATGAGGTGCCTCACCCTCTCCTGGTCCAAGAGGGTTTCAGTCATAGTTGGACTATGACTAATTGTTCATTAGAAGTATCTATAGTACTTAAGGAGTTAGATGTAACTATAAGGGTAAAACAGTAATTAGACCCAACTGTACTTACGAGCAATTTATGAAGGGTCAACGCACCGTTGATTGGTTATTTCCAATAGACACATAAATATATCTATAGTGTGAAGAGCTCAATTGTCGGTCTTTAGTGGAGTAATTGACAGTTAATGAATGTTGATTAATTGATTAAAGTTTAATCAATTAATCTTGTATCATTGAAAACTTCAATCTACAGGTCCATAAGGTCTCGTTATTAGCTCAATGAGGACTGATGGGAATCAAATTAATTTTGGTGTGATTTGAATTGTTCAAATTTATTAAAGAAAATTAATTGTATAAGATGTAATTAAATAATGTATATTGATACATTATATATAATGTATGTTGATACATTTTTATGAGAGAAATAAATATTTGAATATGACTCAAATATTAATTATATGAATATGGTTCACATAAAAGCTATATGTTAAAATTTAATGTGAATATGATTCATATTAAAATTTTGAGAGAAATAAATATTTGAATGTGATTCAAATATCAATTATATGAATATAACTCATATAAAAACTATATATTATAATTCAATGTGAATGCAATTCATATTAAATTTATATATAGTTTTATGAGAGAAATGAATATTTGAATATGATTCAAATATCAATTATATGAATATAATTCATATAAAAACTATATGTTATAATTCAATGTGAATACGATTCATATTAAATTTATATATAGTTCTATGAGAGAAATGAATATATGAATATGATTCAAATATTAATTATATGAATATGATTTATTTAGGAACTATATGTTAAAATTAATATGAATATGATTCATATTAAATTTATTTATTTTATTGAGAGGTATTTTTATTTGAATGTAATTCAAGTACTAAATTATATGAACGTGATTTATATAAAAACTATAGGTTATATGTTATATGTGATATAACATATAGTTTAATATTTGTATACATATTAAGTAATATATATATATATATATATATATTTATTAAAATTCAAATTTTGAATTTGAAGTTTGAATTAATAAAAAAGGGGAGGGAGTTCAACCCTCACATCTCTCAATTTTTTACGTAAAGAAAGCATGTTTAATTAATTCAACCCTTCTTCTTCTTGTATAGTAGAAAGCATGTTTAATTAGTTTTGTTTATCCTGCGTTTCTATCCTCTAATTATCATTTTGTAAAATTAAAATTGGGACACAATTTCTTCTACTACAGGGAATTTCAATCCCTTTAATAAATCCTTCCCCTAACTTCTCTCTAATGACAGATGTGGTTATTGGAGTTACTAGATCATTTTCTTCCTCTTGCTTCTTATGCAGGATAGCTCTCTCTAGCTTTTCTCCCAAGAACATATAGAAAGAAAAAGAGACACGAATTCTCCTCTCAGAAAATCTTCTTTTCCTCTCCCAAAAATTAGCAAAACCCACACCTCTTACTAATTCTCAACCCCTAAGGAGAATATTGAGGATTACCTCTTGGTGGTGGCCATTTTTGGTTACTATTTTTGTTCATAATGAAGAGGAGATTTTATGGCTGTTTAAGAGGAATTCGTGAAGATAAGTGGCTTCAAGGGTTAGTGTAATTCCAAACCCTATTTCTTCTCTGTTTATTTTTTAAAGCATGTTGTAAATCCTCTGTATAATGCATAATGAGTTCTATGTATTTTAATTATGTGAAATTTTAAAATTGGGGACACGATCCATGCTTTCGCAATGGACCTCACAGTCCTTCAATTGATATAAGAGCGGTGGGTTTTGGTTCCAATTTTATTTTTTCGGAATTAAAATTTAGTTTATGATGGGTTTTGTATTATGTATTGTTGTTCATGTTGATGAATGAATGTATTTTGAAATTATGGATGTTTTCGGGATTGGTCTTTAGAACTTTTTGCTTTAATTTACAATTTTGGTTTGTAAGGGCCTATTGTTTTGGGCAATAATTTGTAATCGAGTTTGTAATTTTATTGTCCGTGTCGCGTTCGTGAATTTTTTGGTAACGTTCTGGAGAAAACAAGGCCCAAATCAAAGCAAAATCAGAGAAATTCAACGCTGATCATCATTAACAAAAGGTCCTCTATCAACCCTTGATTCTACATTCATCATTGACTCTACCACATGATCAACATTAACTGCTTTGAACATATCTATAATCACTACATTAATGTTGACATCATAATCCACTGACATGTCTACTTCAAACACAGACTCATTGTTAACAGCAACTTCAGATAGGTCCACATATTTCCTATTCAACAACCCATCCGTATTGTTTCCTAAATCTAACGAACATACATTATTATTCAATGAACTTAATGATTGCACCTCATTGAAACCCATGTTGTATCCAGAAATAAACTCAAGTTCAGATGCAAATTTTGGAGCATTTTGGGCCATTTGAATTGGATATGATGGTACTGTACTCCTGGGTCTATAGACTATTACTAGTAATTTCGACACTAAAAGGGCCACTTGAGACACATCATCACCAGTTAAGAAAAAATGGGATCTTCTTGAATACTGATTATAAAGGCAGATACATTTGGTGTAACATTGTACAAACACCTTATAACCAATTTAAACTCAACAGAATTTATCCCACTGGTTCTATATATTTCCCGTAAAAACTCCTCATACTTTATTTTGATGTCGAGAATCAACCCTTTCAGCTGACCCCCTTAATCTTTTCCATCTTCCTTCAATTCACCCCCAAAACAAACAAATATACGAGACATCCCTCAAAAATTTCATATACAAGTTTAGAAAACGTAATAAATTTACTCAAAATCTTGGGGATATTGCATAAACTTGGTGCAACTATATAAATATCTCGCCCAAGTTTTCAAACCCTATACTAAATCTTGGGGGAATTATACTCAATCGTGACTAAGATTATTGAATTTCCATTGAGAATACGTAAATAACCATGAAAACATAAATTATTGGCCTCAACATCATGCAAATAACAAATACATCAAATACAACACATTTACAAAATACAATACCACTATATTTACCTTATTTATTTATTTTTGCATGTATGCAAAAAGATGAGACTAGAGGGTTTTAAAGGCTTTTAAACACTAGGGAAAAATTTGGATAATATTTACGAAACTTGTTGAGCAAGTCAATTTTTCCTAAAAATGGGGTATTATAATAATTATGTTATTTTTATATTACTGAGTGCATATTTATAAAATTTATTTTTTATAAATCGAATTTGATATTCAAAAGTTAAAATAATTAATAAAATTTGTAGTCTGATCTCGCCAAAAAAAAATTAATTCAACTAGATTTTAGAAGCGTGCTATTTTTTAAATGTAAAAAGTAAAGGGGGCTATTTTGGACCATTTTTCCTCTGGTTTTAGTAATTCTGCAGGGTATTGGCTTGCTAGAGCGGTCTTTTCCCCTACGTTCCCCGGGCTCAAAATATGAGGTAGAAGCCAGCAACCGGAATTTCTACTGGATTAAACATCTCCATCGCCGGCGATTCTTCTTCCTCTTCCCTCCAATTTTCAAAATTATGAACTAATGCCGTTTTATCAAAATGGGCTTCTCTTCAATTCAATTACAATCAACTTCATCCTTCTCTTCCCCCATCCTCTCGTTCCTAATCGAAACCGGAAATTACCCCAAAATTCGCTTCAACAATATCAAACCAAAGCCCAGAACTCGGATTCCAATCCTCAGAGCCTCATCTTCTTCAACATTCAAAGATATATGGAGAAGAAAAATCCCATCTGAAAAATCAACCACAACCCCATTTCCCCTAAAGTACCAACGCAGTGTGAGAAGGCAAAGAGAGTCCTCACATTTAGACCACAGCGTCGACATGGACGAGCTTCTAGCGTCAATTGGGGAAACGAAGAACGAGCAAGAGCTGTACTCGGTTCTGTCACCATACAAGGGGCGGCAGCTTTCAATGCGGTTCATGGTGTCGATTCTGTCGCGAGAATCAGATTGGCAAAGGTCGCTTGCGATTCTTGATTGGATCAACGAAGAAGCTCTTTACACTCCTTCGGTGTTCGCTTACAATGTTGTTCTACGAAATGTGTTGCGCGCTAAACAGTGGGAGCTTGCACATGGGCTGTTCGACGAAATGCGCCAAAGAGCTCTTGCAGCTGATAGGTATACTTATTCGACCCTTATCACTTATTTTGGCAAAGAGGGTTTGTTTGATGCTGCCCTTTCATGGCTACAAAAAATGGAGCAAGATCGTGTGTCTGGGGACCTTGTTTTGTATAGTAATTTGATTGAGCTTTCTCGTAAACTCTGTGATTATTCGAAGGCTATTTCAATTTTTTCGAGATTGAAGAGATCTGGGATTACCCCAGATATTGTAGCCTATAACTCTATGATAAACGTGTTTGGAAAAGCTAAGCTTTTTAGAGAGGCTCGTTTTTTGTTGAAAGAGATGAGGGCTATGGGTGTTGTGCCTGATACTGTTAGCTACTCGACTTTGCTGAGTATGTTTGTTGAGAATGAAAAGTTTTTGGAGGCACTCTCTGTGTTTTCTGAGATGACAGAGGTCAACTGCCCGCTTGATCTTACAACTTGTAATATTATGATTGATGTTTATGGTCAGTTGGATATGGTGAAAGAAGCTGACCGGCTGTTTTGGAGCATGAGGAAAATGGGAATTGAACCCAATGTTGTGAGTTACAACACCATTTTGAGGGTTTATGGAGAGGCCGAGCTCTTCGGAGAAGCGATACATCTTTTCCGGTTGATGCAGAGGAAGGAGATCGAGCAAAACGTTGTGACATATAACACCATGATCAAGATATATGGGTTGTCTTTGGAGCATGAAAAAGCAACAAATCTCGTACAAGAGATGCAAAATAGAAGGATTGAACCGAATGCTATTACATACTCGACAATCATTTCGATATGGGGAAAAGCAGGAAAGTTGGAGAGAGCTGCAATGCTATTTCAGAAGCTGAGAAGCTCTGGCACTGAGATTGATCAGGTCCTTTACCAGACTATGATTGTGGCCTATGAGAAGGCAGGCTTGGTTGCTCATGCCAAGCGTTTGCTTCATGAGCTAAAGCAACCAGACAATATTCCAAGGAAGACAGCGATTACCATCCTCGCTAAAGCTGGTCGTATCGAAGAAGCCACTTGGGTTTTTCGTCAGGCGTTTGATGCTGGAGAGTTGAAGGATATATCTGTCTTTGGGTGTATGATTGATCTGTTTTCGAGGAACAGGAAGCACAAAAATGTTGTGGAGGTATTTGAGAAGATGAGAAGTGTGGGGCATTTCCCGGACCCTAATGTTATTGCTCTTGTCCTAAACGCTTATGGGAAGCTAAGGGATTTTGATAAGGCTGATGCTGTATATATGGAGATGCAAGAAGAGGGCTGTGTTTTTCCAGATGAAGTGCACTTCCAAATGCTCAGTCTCTACGGCGCAAGAAAGGATTACAAGAGATTAGAATCATTGTTCGAAAGGCTTGACTCCGATCCCAATATCAATAAGAAGGAATTGCATCTAGTCGTTGCTAGTACTTATGAAAGAACTAATAGATTTAACGATGCGTCTCGGATTATGAACAGGATGAACGAAATGGCGATTTCAAGAACATGACTCTGAATTCTTCCTTCGTGTACAGTAAAGTTCTACTAACAAATTAGTCAATTATTCTTTACGTATTGAATATCATTTGTAAAATATGTATATTGCCACACAAACTTGGTCAATGAGGCAAAGTTGCTATTGCTGAACCACACTTTTGTGAATGATATTTCATCTTTTGTCACGAAAATTGAAAACTCCTAGAGTTTCATTGTTGAAGATTTTAACCTACTGGATATGGGCGTGTGAGGGAAGAAGGAAAAGAAGAGTATAATATTAATGTTTATTAAGTGGGTTTGAGCAATAGAAATGTTTCTTAGTTAAAATACAATTTGGGTCCATTAACTATTGTGTTTGTGTTAGGATACCACCTAATAAGGAAATACTCAAGAACACAAGAATAAACTCACGTACACAGAGATATGAAAATATATGAAAATATTTTTAAAATATACTATAATATCATAGAACAGGTAATAAGATAATTTAGCCTTTCGAGAGGGCTAGTCTCTCCCTTAATTCTCCAAAAGAAAGTCCTTACAAAATATTTCACACCCGTCATCTCAACCTGCTCCCACTATTTAGGGGTCTTAAGCTATTCCTCAAGGCGTGCTTTACAAAATACGATCACAAAAAAAGTGGACTCTTTCTCTTCTCTCTCTTTTATTACTATTATTATTATTACTACTACTAATACCTTTACTCATAGGTACCTTATATTACCCCACCCTTTTAAGATACCTTATCCTCAAAGTGTGATAACAAAATTTTGATCACGAAAAGAGTTTTTTTTTTAATTATTTTTTACGAAATAGAACCCAACAGCTTGCTCTCCAATCTTGGAAAATGATTCCTTCCCTTCAGCTTTGAAAAGTAATTGGGCTCTAAATGATTCCCATGGCTTTAACCATATAGTAGCCTACGAACACAAAATCTTCTAGAATTATATTTTTGGATATTTGTAATACATAGTAAAATAGGTTAAAAAGTCTAAAAATATATTACATTTTAAAAATATTTACAAATATGAATGAGTTGACTAGTTAATCTTTGATTTTTTTAATTTCCAATTTTGCCCTTCATTGTCTTATCTTGTTGTATATCCATTTTTAGTTTTTTTTTTTTTATTTTCTTTCTCTTCTTCGATTATTGCTTCTTCCCTCTCTTTTTTCATTTTCTTTTCTTTCACAATTTTTCTTTTTCTTTTCTTTTTTTTTTAAAAATTTTTTCTTGTTTTTTCTTGTTTTTTTTATTTCCTTTTATTTTCTTTTTTAAGTTTCTTCTCTTTCTTCAGTTTTTGTTTATTCTTTTTTTTTTAATTTTCTTTCTTCGGTTTTTGCTTATTCCTTTTTTTTTTAATTTTTATTTTATTTCTTCGATTCTTGCTTATTTTTTAAAATTTTTATTTTCTTCTGTTTCTTCAATTTTTGCTTCTTCCCTTATCTTTTTTATTATTTTATTTTATTTTCTTTCTCCAATTTTTTGCTTCTTCCCTTTCTTTCTTTCTTTTTTTTTTTTTTTTTTTTTTTTTTTTTAGTTTTTCTTTCATTTTTTTGGTTTTTGCTTCCTTTTTTTTTCTATTTAATTTTCTTTCCTTTTTCAGTTTTTGCTCCTTCTTTTTCCCTTATTTTAATTTTTTTTCCTTTATTTGAATTAATTTTCTTCTTCCTTTTTTTTTTCACAAGAATTATGAGGTTGAGTTCTGTATCCAGGACTTAAGTGACTTAACACCAACAAGTCAATCATCAAGTTTAATTATTATAACAAATAATAAATATAAATAGCAAATGAAAGTCTATTAGTGATAGCCACTAAATATTTTCTATCATTGATAGCTTAATCTTTGATTATATTTTTATAGTTAATAGCCATTTATAGAAATCTATCATTGATAGCCAACTTAGTGAATTTAATTAATAAAGTTGAATCTCGAACTAAAATGTAAGTGGAATGGCTAGAAGTTATCACTAATAGCATGTTTATTAGTGATAGAAGCTATTATTGAAAAGAAAAGGGACTTATAAATGTTTGGGAAGGACAAAAAAGGGGCAAAAAGATGTTCAGTGGCTATGATTGATAGAAGCTACTACTAATAGTATGTTACCAGTGATAGAAGCTAATACTAATAGAATGTTATCGATGATAGAAGCTACCATTGATAGCACGTTATCGGTGATAGAGAACTATCACTGATAGCATGATATTAGTGAGATCATTGATAACATCTTATCAGTGAGATCATTGATAACATCTTATCAGTGAAAGAAGCTATCACTGATAACCATAATATGAGTGATGTTAGTGATATTGGTGATAAAACTTAGTTGATATCTATATATCGAATTTCTTTCAAAGGTGATAACCAGTTATAGAAGTCTATCATTGATAGTCTTAAATGTTAATATTTCAAGGTTGATTCTAATTGACGAAAATCTATCTGTGATAACGACTGATAGCTGCTATCAGTGATAGCCATGATAAAAGATTATTAGTGATAATTACTATGGTAATCAAAGTTGTTGGTCTTCTTTCAAAGTTGATCACTATTTATAAATCTATCATTGATAGCCACTGATAGCCTTAAGTAGTAATATTTCAATGTTGATTCTAATTGATGAAAGTGAATCAATGATAGTTATTGATAATTGTTAGCAAATTAAAAGCTAATATTTCAAAATTGTATTAATTTTTCTCAAATTGAAAGCTATCACTTATAGCAACTATCATCAATAACAATTGATGGAAGCTATCAGCGATAGCAGCTGATAGATCAGTGATAGCTTTTAATTTGAGAAAACCGGGGAGAAGCGAACAAAATGATGGCTAGACATGAGTTTTTTGATCTTTTATTATTTTTTGATCTATATATACAATTATTTTATTTGTACTACATATTCTATTATTTTGGGCTTGAATTCTATTTATGCAACTAGCCCTATATTTTTCTCAACAGGCACATGACCGGGCCCATCTCAACGCCATTCGGAAAGGTGTTTAAAATTGAGGTTCTTCTTCTCTAATGAGCTAGGCCCACAATCAGCTTACCGTCCAAAATCAGGCAATAACTCACTTTTAATTAGTTAGTACCCATTTCCCATTTATTAGATAAATAATATAATGGGCCCACTTTCTACTTTCCTTCTTCTTTAGCTTTTTACACGACCCATTTTTCCATTTGAACAACATGAAAATCGACTAACCTCTTGAGACAAAATTAAAGCTGGTAATTTCTACTAAAACAGACCTCTTCATGCCCTTCCAACCGATTATAATTCCCACGAAAATTAGATTTGCATCTTTCCAAACAATCGGTCCTACCTTTTGACATTTCCCATCACTTCACGAAAGATACAGCACTTACCAGCCTTCATCTTCTTCCATCTCCAGCAATCTTCGACTGAAATTTTTAGGACATACCACCTCTTCTTCTTCCTCCAGCCGCTAGTGACCGCCTCTTTGTCATTCCTCCACTGCGACTTCTCCTGACCTCTACCACGACTTTTGACCACATGGATGCCAACGTACTTTCTTTACTCGGTCGTTTATTCTCTCATGCATTGCCATAATCCATTTTCTTTTCTCTCGATTACAACCATTCTTCCTTTGCTACTGTTGATTGCAACATTTTTTTCATCTCTATTCACACCTTCTCTTGCCATCGACAAGGGACTCTAATCGATCTCCATCTTCCTTAAGTTTCCTTTCTTATTTCATTATCGGTTTCCGATTCCTCTACCATCTCTGCACGTCCCTTGAGGTGGCGTCTTCTTTAAAGATTTTCCTTTGGCCACCCTTGCAAGTGATGTCGGCAACAGTCTTTCTCATCCTTTTCTCTTCGTTTCTTTTAAAACTTGCCGCTATTGAACCATTGTTTCCTCCACCAGAGCCAGCGACCTCCCATTGGACGACCAACCTTCGCCATGCCAGATGCAAACTTAGCCTCTTCAATTACCACTGTTGAACTCCACCTCGTCACAAATCTACCTCCTCAATCCTTCCAATTCCAACGATAATTCATTCTGATCCCTTCTATATCTTCTTTGCGCTTTCATGTTCGCTTCCATACAATATCAACACTTTGATTTACTATTTTATTTTCAAAGAATTTTCATTCTCTATTTTATTTATCTTCTGATAATTCAAGTATATTTTACCTTGTTCTCTGCATCTTTGTTTCTCCCCTTTTTTTTTTGCTTTTCTGTGCCGGACTTTGCTGATGACTCCCTTTTTTTCCTTCCTTCTTGCCTGATCGATGGACTCTACTCCTCCTCTCAGGTGGTGCCTTTTGGTAAGATCTTCGTCTTCCAGCTACATTTCGAACTCGATCGGATAATTTTCGAATAAAGTTTTCTCTCTCTGCTTTAGTGGTTGCTGGTATTCTCTCTTCTCTTTCTCTATTGAGACTCTTTGTTCCTTTGTTGTATTTCCTTCATTTCTCTTTGTATGTCTAACAATCCTCAATCAATCATTGACGATTCATTTCTAAAATTGATGTTCCAGGATGAACAACTCTGATACCACTTTGTTAGGATACCACTAATAAGGAAATACTCAAGAACATAAGAATAAAATCATGTACACAGTGTTGGAGTTGATGCCATAAATCTCATAGGTTCTTATAGTTTGTAATTGTATTGTACAAACGTTTTATTTATTTGATAAAATATATGATGTTTTATTTGATATTTAGTAGTATTAACCCACAAACAAATAAACTAACATCCTAAGTTATCTTTTGTAGCTTAAACATGTATGTAGAGATATACATGTGGATCATGTTTAAGTGATAACATAAATGGTCTGTAGTAGATAGATAAGGGTGGGTACCTTATTCTGGTGACACTACGAATACGACCCGCTTTGTAGATGTTAAAATTGTTGTAAAGTGCTACAAATGATCCGATCTTGATCATTCATGTAGAGACATCTGAGCGGGGGTATTCTATACAAAGAGGTTTATATAAGATCAGACCATGAAATGACTAGTTTCATTATATTAACATCATTCATAATAGAGACTTACTTTTCACTAGGATGACCATAGGTAACATGACCTAATCCTTAGTGGGTTGTGAACTCCTGCCTATGAAGGCGGTCCTTTGATTTGTATGGGTGAGAGTGGCCAGATCGCCGACTCAATAAGTCTACCATTTTGGGAATTCGTCTGATTGGGGAGTTGGGAACACAACTACACAAGAAGGAATTCACTCTTTCCCAACCGTTGGGGTAAGTACATAGATTTCTCCCTTAAGAACTGATTCCGAGGCTTGAATAATGTGACGCCACACCCTCGCCTGGCTCGAGAGTGGTTTGATCATAGGTTGACTATGACTTATTATTCATTAGAGGGATCAATGGTACTTAAGGAGTTAGATGTAATTACAGGGGTAAAATGGTAATTTTGGTCCAACTATACGTACAAGCAATTTGTAAAGAGTCATTGTACTATTGACTGATTATATCCAATGGACACGGAAATATATTTGTAGTACAAAGAATGCAGCTGTCGGTCTTTTGTGGACTGCTCAATAGTTAATGGATGTTGAATAATTTAATTAAAGAATTTAATTAATTATTCAAATACCATTGAAGCCTCAATCTACTCGTCCATGAGGTACCCTCTGTAGCTCAATAGAGATTAAATGAGAATCAATTTTGAATTAATTTAAAATTTTCAAATTAAATGAGGGAATTGATTATATGTGATATAGTTAATTTAATTTAACTATATATGATATAATTACTATAATGTATTTATACATTATAATATAAAATTTATTTGAAAGGAAATAAATATTTGAATATGATTTAAATATTAATCATATGAATTAGATTCATATAATTAAATTTAATATAAACAGGATTTATATGAAATGTAATTAATGAGAAAATTAAAACTCTAAGCTATATTGTTTTAATATAAAAATTATAGATTATGTGTTATACTTGATATAATATATAGTTTAATATATATTATATGATAAGATAGTTATCATATAAATATATATTAAAAGAATTTAATTTAATTTAATTTAATTTTTTGAAAATTATTTTAGGAGGGAGTTACCCCCTTTCTCTCTTGTGGAAGATGTGGTAAAGGGGATGTTTTAACATATTCATCTTCTTCATAGAAGATATGAACACATCGGATGCTCTGTCTGTGTTTTGCCCTAAGAGAAACACACAGAAGAAATCTCTCTTCGTCTCTCACAGACTCTCTCCCTCAACACAAAAATTTTGCAAAGCCCACACCTCTTGCAAATTCTCATCCCCTACGGAGAATACAAAGATTATTCTTGTAATGGTGCCCCTTGGTTTTACTGTTTGTGATCATTTCGGAGAAGAGGATTTATGAAGAAAGTTATTCTTCAAAGGTAAGGGTTTCTTGAAACCTTGATATCTTTTTCTCTTTTCTTTTTTAATTGGCATGCTATAAATTTTAATTGAATTGCATAATTTTTTTTTGTAATTTGTGTTCCCGTGAAAACAAAAAATTGGGACAATCTCCACATTTTCGCTCAGGACCTTCGCAGGTTTCTTCAATTGGTACCAGAGTGGAGGGTTTTTTTTTTTTTTTTTAATTCCAATTCTTTTTTATTTTCCATTTTTTTTTATAGAACAATGGTGGATTTTTTCATCTTGTCAATTATTCATGTGATGGATATGTTTTGATGAATGAATGTGATTATTGAATGTTTTCGGGATTGGCACATAGATTTATTGCTTTCTTTTTACAATTTAATTTGTAAGGCCCTATGTTTTGAGGCATTTAATTGCGATTGAGTCTGTATATTTGAGTTCTTGAGTCATTCATGAGTTTTCCGATGGCGATTCGGAGAAAACGAGGCCAAATTTAGAGGAGAAACGAAGAAGAACATGGTTGTATAGTGCAGATTGTATCGCAACATTGCAACGTTGTGCCCTAGCGTTGCAACGCTGCAATGAAGAATGCGATGTTGTTTTTTTTTTTTTGTAGCATTGCAATGCTGGGCACAGTGTTGCAATGCTCCAAGATGGAAAAACAACCAATTCTCGTCTGATTTCGTTTGTAGGTTGGCTAGTTCGTGTACGGTTCGATTTGGTTCAAGTGATTCGGGTATTGGACGGTTCGATTTGAGCAGTTCAAAGCCCGGTTCACTTGTTTCGAACCGGTTGACTATTAATATGTAATAGTTAGGTGTTTTCTAATTAATTAGATTAATATAAATGTTATATTAATTTAATTAATTGTTAGTGTGTCCAATCCCGATCTAATAATTATTATTATGCATTTGATGTATGATTCTGATTTATTATTATATGTCATAAAATATGCAAAGTAGTAAAAATTTCCACCATAGGTTATGCATATTTCATGCATTACAATTGTAATTGTTATAATATAAAGTTGCATGATTTATTATTTATAACATGCTCATGCATCATATAGTAAAAATGTTATAATATATGCATGCATGCATTAATAACATATACATACATCATTTATATTATAAGAGTTATAATATAGCATATGGATGTATGTTTGGAAGTATGTTATTAATTATTTAATTACTTTAGTATAATTGTTATGTATGTTAGTAATGAAATGGAATTGCATGAAACATGTCACTTTTCTAGGGTAATTTATAATTTTTATAATTTTACCTAAGCATGTTTTACTTGCAATGAATGGTTTCAATTTATTTCATTTTTTTTAATAAACATTATAATTAAATGAAATTAGAAATTAAAATCAATATTTTAGAATTTCATGCAAACCTAGATTAAATTCATTTTTTAAAATAGTTTTAAAACATGATTCATATAGACCTAAGATTGCTTTTCTAATGAGACAGGAAATTAAATTTAATCTTTTAATCAGTTTAATAGGATTAAATTGGTTCTAATTAAAAGATTAAAAATGTAGTAAATGTATCTATAAGGGACCATTTGTCTAAGGCTAGTTTTGTCTAGGCTGGGGTATTTAAGTTGACGGAAACGTAACACCCATATCTGGGAACTGACCTTAAAAGGTGCATTAGATAGATTTGCTATATGCATGCAATTATTAATTAACGTTTATTAAAGTGTTTAATAAATCTATATCAAAGTTGTTTAACTATCCAAAGCAAGTGCTGTTTTTTGGCAAATTTAAACAATCACTTAGTAAAAATCAGTAGCCAGATTTTTCTAAGTTAAATAACCCATAAAACGCTCAGTGGGAGGAAAATGGGGTATGTGATACTTCATTTTTCCTCTTCACGTTTCTCCCAAAAAGTTCACACATTGATATCTATACTCGGCCTCGAGGCACCTTTAAGTGTCTCCTACGGATGGTGTTTGTATAGATCAATATCAAAGTAAATGGAGAGAGTGTTTATAGTAAGTGAGAGTGGGATGAGTGTCAACCATCCCTCGGTCTCTCTCATTAGTTTGAAGTAAAGTTTCATGCTCAACCTCGAGGCACCTTTGAGTGTCCCCCTATGGATGGCATTTGCATGACTCTTTATTCAAACTCCAAAGATGAATAGGGTTACTTTAGTTTTTGCCCCAATCTATTTTTCCCTATTGTTGGCTCATTGGGGCAGAACTCTAGAATCTAAAAGGAGGGGTTATACTTATGAGAAACTATTAAGCGATTTTAATAATTTTTGGACCAAACAATGGTGACTAATAGTTATAGTAACAAGGAGTTGTTCTATCTATCGGTTGAGATTATCTCATTTCAGTGAAGGGGCATCTGAGCACCCTATGATGGCCTTTTTCTTGCCTCACTGAAACATCATTGAAAAATAAATTTTACTTAGGGAACATTAGTTTTTGCTAAATCTTGATTTGTTTTCTAAATGGTTTCATGTACATATACTAATATAAATAATTTGTATGGAATCAATAATTTATTAATTATGACTTCTGCACTCTAAATTTACTTGTTGTTGACAAACATACGAGCGATAATTATACAACCTAGAAAAACACAATCAACACTATTTTGATCATCGACGACCTCCGATTTGTTCTTATGGAGGACTGTCCTCCTATTTCGGCTCAAAATTTTGCTCGAAACGTTCGAGAGGCATATGAGAGATGAACATGGGAAAACGAGAAGGCCCGCACGTATATCTTGGCAAGCCTTTTTGAAGTCTTAGCCAAGAAACATGAGCCCATGCTCATGGTCCGTGAGATGATGGAGTCCCTAAGGGGAATATTCGAACAACCATCTGCGCAGCTCAGGCATGACGCTCTAAAATTCATCTTTAATACTTGTATGCAAGAAGGGGCATTTGTTAGAGAACATGTTCTCAACATAATGGTCCATTTCAAAATGGTGGAGATGAATGGCTCGTCATCGATGAAGCCAGTCAGGTTAGCTTTATCCTGGAAACTTTACCTAAAAGTTTCCTGTAGTTCCATAGCAATGCTGTTATGAACAAGATTGATTGACTACAGCCTGACTACCTTGCTCAACGAATACAAACCTTCCAGTCCTTGATGAAAACCAAGGAATAGAAGGATGAGAGAAATGTTGCTTCATCCTTTAAGAAGTTCTACAGAGGTTCGACCATTGAAACTAGTATAAGCCTTCTTCCTTCGATGCCAAAAAGTGGAAGAAGAATAACGGTGGAAAAGGGAAAACTAACCCACTATCTGTTGCACAAAAGGGCAAGAAGGCCAAGATTGCAAAGAGAATCTGTTTCCATTGCAACCAGGAGAGACACTAGAAGAGGAATTGTATCAAATACTTGAAAAAGAAGAAGAAGGCCAAGCAAGGCAAATATGATTTTCTTGTTTTAGAAACTTATTTAGTGGAGAATGATGATTCAACTTGAATAATAGATTCAGCTGCCACTAACCATGTTTTTTCTTCATTTCAGGGATTAGTTCCTAGCAGCAACTGGAAGCTAGGGAGATGAGGTGCGTGTAAGAACTGGGTAAGTCGTCTTAACTATGGCAGTGGGAGGACTCAGACTCTGCTTATAGAAATCTTATATTTTATTAGATAATGTACATGTAGTTTATGGCTTGAAAAAGAGCCTAATTTCTGTAAAATGTCTTCTTGAACAACAATAATCTCTTAATTTTCAAGTAAATAAAGTGTTTGTTTACAAGAATGAAGTATTGATTTGTTATGCTGATGTTGAAGTTAATTTGTATATGCTAAGACGGTTAGCAATTAAAGCCCTCCTTAACACTGAAATATTTAAAACTTCGCTAACTCAAAGTAAAAGACTTCAAATTTATCCTAAAAAAAATACCTAACTTTAGCACCTAAGATTAGAGTACATCAATCTCAATTATGGACTTCTAAGGGAGTTAGAAGAAAACTCTTTATAGATGTGTGAGTCATGCCTTGAAGGCAAAATGACTAAATTATCTTTTACTGGAAAAGATCATAGAGCCAATGAACCCTTAGAGCTTGTACATTCAGACCTATATGATCTGATGAATGTAAAAGCAAGAGGAGGATTTGAATATTTCATCACCTTTACTGATGATCATTCAAGGTATGGGTATGTTTACTTAATGCAACATAAGTCTAAATCCTTTGAAAATTTCAAAGAGTTTAAGACAGAAGTTGAAAATGTATTAAATATAACAGTTAAGCTATTTTGATCTGATCGAAGTAGAGAGTTTTTGGATCTTCCAGAACTATTTGATGGAACATGGAATAGTATTCCAACTCTTAGCACCAGGTACACCTTAGTAGAATTGTGTATCAGAAAGGAGAAATCAAACCTTGTTGAACATGGTTCGGTCTATGATGACTTATGCTTCCTTACCTGATTTGTTTGGGGTTTTGCAGTACAGACTGCAACGTATATTTTGAACTATGTTCCGTTCAATAGTGTTACTATAACATCTTTAAAATTGTGGAATGGTCATAAAGATAGTTTACACCATTTCAGGATCTAGGGTTGCCCAACACATGTGCTTGAGAGAATAAAAAATTGGAACCTTGTTCAAAATTGTGCTGATTTATAGCCTACCCTAAAGGAACAAGAGGTGGTTACTTCTATGATCATAAGGAAAATAGGGAACACAAGCTTGTTTGTGTTGAAAAACGCTACTTTTCTTGTATTGATTTGTGTCGAAAAACACTACTTTTCTAGAAGAGGACTACATAAAGGAGCACGAGCCCTGCAGTAAAATTGTGTTGAATGAACTTTCCAATGAAACTATTGAACCTTTAACAAACAAGAGTTGTTGAAGAACCCAACACCTCACAAGAGTTGTTGAAGTTGGTTCATCTGGTAGGTCACATCCACCTCAAGTTTTGAGGGAACCTCGATGCAGTGGGAGGGTTGCAAACCCCCCTGTTCGTTATATGGGTTTGACAGAAATCCTAGTTGTGGTAGCTGACGAAGAAGTTGAGGATCCATTGTCTTATAAGAAGGCAATGGAAGATGTTGACAAAGATGAATGGATCAAAGCTATGGATTTTGAAATGAAGTTGATATACTTCAATTCAGTTTGGGATCTTGTAGATCAACCGATGGGGTTAAACCTATTGGTTGCAAATGGATCTACAAGAGAAAACGGGGTGCTGATGGAAAAGTGAAAACCCTTCAAGGCTAGACTAGTAGCAAAGAGTTATACCTAAGTTGAGAGAGTCGACTACGAGAAGACTTTCTCACCTGTTGCCATGCTAAAGTCTATCTAGATCCTCCTATTCATTGCCTCATATTATGACTATGAGATTTGGAAAATGAATGTCAAGTCTGCTTTTTTGAATGGAAATCTTGAGAAGACCATTTATATGGAGCAGCCTAAGGGATTCATAAGTCAAGGTCAAGAACAAAAGGTTTTCAAGCTTAATCGGTCCATTTATGGATTGAAGTAAGCTTCTTGATCTTGAAACATAAAATTTGATATGGCTTTGATTAAAATGTTGATGAGCCTTGTCTATACAAGAAGATCATTAACAGTTCAATAGATCTTTTAGTGTTGTATATATACAATATCCTACTAATTAGGAATGATGTATGTCTATTGACTGAAATTAAGAATTGGCTAGCGACCCAATTCCAAATGAAATATTCGGTAGAGGTTCATTTGTTCTAGAAATTCAGATATTTAGAGATCGAAAAAACAAAACGCTAGCTCTGTCTTAGGCATCATACATTGACAATATGCTCAACAAGCTTGTCAAATTTTCAATGCAGAACTCTAAGATAGGTTTACTCCCTTTTAGGTATGGAGTTATATTGTCTAAGGAACAATGTCCCAAGACACCTCAAGAGGTTGAGGAAATGAGACGGATCCTCTATGCATCGGCTGTTGGTAACCTGTTGTATGTAATGTTATGTACTAGATGTGGCATTTGCTATGTGGTGGGGATTGTCAGTAGATATCAGTCTAATCCAGGATTTGATCACTAGACCGCTATTAAGAATATCCTCAAGTATATAAGAAGAACGAGGGACTACATGCTCGTGTATGGTTCTAAGGATTTGATCCTTATAGAATACACGAACTCTAATTTCCAAACTGATAAGGGTTCTAGAAAATCTACATCAGGATCAATACTCACTCTTAATGGAGGGGCAGTAGTCTAAAAGAGTACCAAGCAAGAGCGCATTGCTAACATCATAGTGGAGGCTGAATATGTAGCAGCTTGTGAAGCTGCTAAGAAAGCTGTTTGGCTCAGAAAATTCTTGATTGATCTGAAGGTCGTTCTAGACATATCAAAATCCATCACACTTTATTGTGATAATAGTGGTGTTGTGGCTAATTCCCGAGAGTCTAGGAGTCATAAGCACGGGAAGCACATAGAGTAGAAGTATCATATCATCCAAGAGATTGTGCATCGAGGGAACATGATCGTCACGTAGATAGCATTGGAGCACAACGTTGCTGATTCATTTACAAAGGCCCTTATGGCTAAGGTGTTTGAGGTCACTTGCAGAGTATGGGTCTATAGGATAGGCCATGTTTAGACTAGGGCAAGTAGAAGATTTGTACTGGGCACGTGTTATGCCTTAGTTTATTTCTTTGTGTACTTGTATATTAGTTTGACTTTTATATTGTACACCTCACTAGCTTTAAGTCAAGTGGGTGATTGTTGGGATTGATGCCTTAAATCTCATAGGGTCCTATGGTTTGTAATTGTATTGTACAAACATTTATTTATTTTATAAAATATATGATGTTTTATTTGACATTTAGTAGCATTAACCCACAAACCAATAAACTAACATCCTAGGTTATCTTCTATGGCTTAAACATGTATGTAGATACATATAGGTGGATCATGTTTAAGTGATAACCCAAATGGTCTGTAGTAGATGGATAAGGCTAGGTACCTTATCCTGGTGACACTATGAATACGACCTGCTTTGTCGATACTACAATTATTGTAAAGTGCTACAAATGATTCGATCTTGATCATTCATGTAGAGACATATGAGCCAAGATATTTTATAAAATGGGGTTTGTATAAGACTGGACCATGAAATGACTAGTCTCATTATATAACGTTGTTCATAATAGAGACCTACTTTTCACTAGGATGACCATAGGCAACATGACCTGAATCCTGAGTGGGTTGTGAACTCCTATGAAGGTAGTCCTTTGATTTGTATGGGTGAGAATTGCCAAATTGCCGACTCAATAAGCATACCATTTGGGGATTTGTCTGATTGGGGAGTTGAGAACATAGTTACACAAGAAGAAATTCACTCTTTCCCCAACGTTGGAGTAAGTAGATAGATTGCTCTCTTAAGAACTAATTTCGGGGCTTGAATAATGTGGCATCTGTTGGGATGAGTGTCCTAATTCTCTCGGAGTCTCATTGTTTGTAAAGATACACATTGTTTGATGAATAAAATAATTGTTATTTAATTCTGACATTTGCCCATATCTAATAAACAAAGCTCCTTGGTTATCTTATGTGAACTTAAGCATGTATATGTGATATACAAGTAGATCATGCCTTAAGTGATAACCTAAATAGGTCTGTAGTATAAAGATTAAAATAGNCATGTATATGTGATATACAAGTAGATCATGCCTTAAGTGATAACCTAAATAGGTCTGTAGTATAAAGATTAAAATAGGATACCTGGTCCTGGTGACACTACGGATACGACCTGCTTTATAGAAGTTTGCAAGTGTTGTAAACTACTACAGATGGTAGATCCGGACCATTCATATGGAGACATGCGAGCGGGGGTGTCCTATACAAAGAGTTTGTATAAGACCAGGACCACGAGATGACTAGACTTTGTATATAACGCTGTTGATACTAAAGACTTACATCTCACCTAAACGATCATAGGTGACACGACCTTAATTCTGAGTGTTTTGGGAACTCCTACCTTTGAGAGCAGTTCTTTGATTAGTATGGGTGAGAGTGGCCAGATTGCCAATTCAACATCCTACCTTTTTGGGGACTTGTCTGATCTGGGAGCTGGAAACTCAATCCACAAGATGGAATTCACTTGTTTCCTGAAGTAGGGATAAATAGAGATATTGCTCCCTTATTGGATGTTGTTTTGTTTTGGTATTTTCTTAAAACCTAACCTAGGTCAATGTGTTTTTCTTTTTAGCAACTCGTTAGTATTTCCATTTAGTGCTTTTAATATGACCGACTACTTACAGTGGAAAGAATTATGTGAAATGAATTTCGTGGTAAACGACCTCGATCCCACTACTCTCCAAAAGAGGAGACAAGACAGTAAATCTGATTTATTGGTCTTAGAGACGTGTTTGTAGAGAATGATGATTCTGCCTGGATCCTTGATTCAAGTGCTACCAATCATGTCAGTTCCTCTTACCAAGGATTTAGTTCCTGGCAAACGTTGCCACATGGAGAAATGACTCTTCAAGTCGGTACTGGTGAGGTTGTTTCAACTGTTGCTGTAGGCAGGCTGAAGTTATTTGTTGACAAGAAATATTATCTGTTATTGGATAATATTTATGTAGTTCCTCATATTAAGAAGAACTTAATCTTGGTTTCTTGTCTCATTGAACATGGCTATACCGTCTCTTTTTCTGAGAATAAAGTATTTGTTTCCAAGAATGGAGTGGAGATTGGTAATGGTTCAATGGAAAGTAACTTATATGTACTAAGGCCGTTAGTCATAAAAGCCTTGTTTAACACTGCAATGTTCAGTACAACAACAACAACTAAAAGACCAAAGGTTTCTCCTAAGGAAAACGCCCATCTTTGGCATCTAAGGTTAGGTCACATCAACCTCAATAGGATTGAGAAGTTGGTGAAAAGTGGACTTTTAAAGAGTTTAGAAAAAAACCCCTTGCCGGTATGTGAATCATGCCTTGAAGGAAAAATGACCAAACGATCTTTTACTAGAAAAGGTTACAGAGCCAAGGAAGCCTTGGAGCTTGTACATTTAGACCTCTGTGGTGCGATGAATGTTAAGCTCAGGGTAGGTATGAATATTTCATCTCTTTCATAAATGATTATTCAAGGTTCGGGTATCTCTACCTAATGCAACGTAAGTCTGAAGCCCTTGACAAGTTCAAGGAATATAAGGCTGAAGTTGAAAACTTGTTAGGTAAGAAGATAAAAACACTACGATGTGATTGTGGTGGAGAGTATATGGACCTCCAATTCCAGAACTATATAATAGAACATGGGATTGCGTCTTAACTCTCGGCCCCTGGTACACCTCTGCAAAATGGTGTATCAGAAAGGAGAAACAAAATCTTGTTGGACATGGTTTAGTCTATGATGAGTTATACTCATCTTCCAAACTCGTTTGGGGTTATGCAGTGTAGACTGCATGTTATATCCTGAACAACGTTCCCTCGAAAAGTGTTTCTAAAACACCTTTTGAGTTATGGAGAGGCCGTAAAGGTAGTTTACACCACTTTAGGATTTGGGGTTGTCCAGCACATGTGCTCGTGACTAACCTAAAGAAGTTGGAACCGCGTTCGAAGGTTTGCCTCTTTGTAGACTACCCCAAGGAAACAAGAGGTGAATACTTCTATGATCCAAGTGAGAACAAAGTGTTTGTTTCCACAAATGCTATCTTCTTGGAAGAAGACCACATGAGAAATCATAAGCCATGAAGTAAGCTCGTTTTACGTGAGATCTCTAGTGAGACTGAGACTGCTGAGGGTTCAACAAGAGTTGTTGAACAAGCTGACAGATCAACAAGAGTTGTTGAGGTTGGAACGTCTAGTCAATCAGCTCAAAAGTTGAGACAGCCTCAACGTAGTGGGAGAGTTATGAAACCACCGAATCGCTATATGGGTTTGAATGAAGCCCAAAACATCATTACGAATGATAGGGTCAAGGATCCGTTGTCTTTTAAGAAAGCAATGGAGGATGTTGACAAAGATGAATGGGTTAAAGCCATGAACCAGGAAATAGAATCTATGTACTTGAATAACATCTGGGAACTTATTGATCCATCTGATGGTGTTAGACCTATTGGGTGTAAGTGGATCTTTAAGCAAAAGAGGGGTGTAGATGGAAATGTGCAAACCTTTAAAGCTAGACTCATGGCAAAGGGTTATACCCAGGTTGAGGGAGTTGACTATGAGGAAGCTTTCTCACTTGTTGTCATGCTCAAGTCTATTTGGATTCTCCTGTCCATGGCCACATTTTATGATTATGAAATATGGCAAATGGACGTCAAGACTATCTTTCTTAATGGTAATCTTGAGGAGACCATCTATATGACTCAATCAGAGGGGTTCACAGTTCTAGATCAAGAGCAAAGAGTTTGCAAGCTTAATAGGTCCATTTATGAACTGAAACAAGTATCTAGATCTTGGAACGTCATATTTGACACTACTATCAAGTCATTTGGCTTTGATTAGAACATTAATGAGCCTTGTGTATACAAGAAGATCATCAACAACTTAGTAGCTTTCCTGGTACTGATGTGGATGATATCCTACTCATTGGAAATAATGTAGGGTATCTGAATGACATTAAGAATTGACTAGCTGCCCAGTTTCAAATGAAAGATATGGGTGAGGCACAGTATGTTCTAGGGATCCAGATCATTCGAGATCGTAAGAACAAATGGTTAGCCCTATCTCAGGCATCATTGATCAAATGTTGATCAGGTACAGGATGTAGGATTCCAAGAGGGATTTATTACCCTTCAGGCATGGAATCATTTTGTCTAAGAATCAACGTCTTAAGGCACCTCCAGAGGTTGAGAAGATGAGACGGATTCCCTATGCTTTTGCTGTTGGAAGCTTGATGTATGCAATGTTGTGTACTAGACTCGACATCTGCTATGCAGTAGAGATTGTCAGTCGGTATCAGTCCAATCCAGGATTTGATCATTGGACGGTGGTCAAAACGATCCCAAGTATCTTTGGAGAACGAGGGACTACATGCTCGTGTATGGAGATAAGGATCTGATCCTTACAGAATACACGGACTTTGACTTTCAGACTGATAGAGATTCTCGCAAATCGACATCGGGGTTTGTGTTCACTCTAAATAGAGGGGTTGTAGTCTGGCGAAGCATCAAGCAAGGATGCATCGCAGACTCCACTATGGCAGACGAATACGTAGCCGCTTATAAAGTAGCTAAAGAGGCTGTTTGGCTGAGGAAGTTCCTTTCAAATTTGGAAGTTGTTCCAAATATGGATTTGCATATCACTCTTTATTGTGATAACAATAGGGCTGTGAAAAATTCAAAGAAGCCTCAGAGTCATCATCGAGGTAAGCACATCGAACGGAAATATCACCTGATCAGGGAGATTGTGCATCATGGTGATGTGATAGTCACGAAGATCGCATCGGAGCTTAACGTTGTTGATCCCTTTACAAAGATCCTCACGGCTAAAGTGTTCGAGGGTTACCTGAAGAGTCTGGGTCTGTGGGACATGCGGCATCTTGTCTAGGGCAAGTGGGAAATGATACTGGGGTATGCCCTAGTTTATTTTATATTATACATTTTTATATTGTATTATACATTAATCTCCCGAGTCATTAGGACAAGTGGGAGATTGTTGGGATTGGTGTCCTAATTCTCTCGGAGTCTCGTTGTTTGTAAAGATACACATTGTTTAATGAATAAAATAATTATTATTTAATTCTAGCATTTACTCATATCCAATAAACAAAACTCCTTGGTTATCTTATGTGAACTTAAACATGTATATGTGATATACAAGTGGATCATGCCTTAAGTGATAACCTAAATAGGTCTGTAGTATAAGGATTAACGTGGGATACCTGATCCTGGTGACACTATGGATACAACTTACTTTGTAGATGTTTAAAAGTTTTGTAAACTACTACAGATAGTAGATCTTGATCATTCATATGGAAATATGCGAGCGGGGGTGTCCTATATAAAGAGTTTGTATAAGACCAGGACCTCGAGATGACTAAACTCTGTATATAAAGTCGTTGATACTAGAGACTTACATCTCACCTAAACGACCATAGGTGACATGACCTTAATCCTGAGTGTTTCTGGAACTCCTGCCTTTAAGGGCAGTCCTTTGATTAGTATGGGTGAGAGTGGCCAGATTGCCAACTCAACATGCCTACCTTTTTGGGGACTTGTCTGATCTGGGAGCTGGGAAGTCAATCCACAAGATGGAATTCACTCCTTTCTCGAAGCAGGGATAAGTAGAGAGGTTTCTCTCTTAAGGTCTGATTCCGGGGCTTGAACATAGTGGCCACAACTTTTCTTTGGAAGAGAGGACTCAGTCATAGTAGGACTATGACTTATGTTCATTAGAAGAATCAGTGGTACTTAAGGAGTTAGATGTAACTACAGGAGCATAACGGTTATTGGCCCAGCTGTACTTACGAGCTTCTGTGAAGGGTTGTCGCACTTCTGATTGGTTAAGATAGACACATAATATATCTGTTGTAAGGAGAGTTCAACTGTCAGTCTTTAGTGGAGTGTATGACAGTTAACGGATGGTGGATCCCATGACTAAAGAGTTTAGTAAGTTATTCACGTACCGTTGGAGCTTCGAGCTACAGGTCCATAAGGTCCCCTTGGTAGCTCAATGGATTCAGTTGATGATCAGTTCTTGGTGTTGATTTGAAATGTTCAAATTGACAAGAGGTAATTCGATTATATATGATATGATCGGTATGATGTATGAGATACATCTAGTGGAGGATTAATATAAATGAGATTTACATTAAGTGCCATGGAATAGAAAAAGAACTATGGTTTATATGTTTCATGAGATGAAATATTAAATCTATAGGTTACAAATATAGTATGATAAGTTGGTTATCATTTATATTTATAATAATATTAATTAATGGATAATTAAATCTTTTTCTCTAATAACCAATTGAGTGGGAGATTACTGGTGGTTTCATGATAACCGTGAGATAGAAGGAAAATTGTTTTCCTAAATTTAGAAATTTTTTGTCAAAATTGATTTTGAGATTTCTCTTTCAGAAAAAGAATCTCACAGAAGTTTTCAAGTAAATACGATTTATTAAATGACAACTTGAGTGAGCTAGATGATCATGTAGTATTTTGTAAGCGGCAGACACAGAACTAAGCGATGAGCTAAACGATCGCTTGGCTTTTGCTAGACGATCGCTTATCTTTTGCTAAACAATTGGGCATCGACCTATACGATAGGTTTCATGTATCTCCCACTTGCTCAATCGTTAGGTCCCCTAGGTAGCTTGGATAAAGTCAAGATTCAGTGTTTGGGTCAGTTTGAAATGTTCAAATTGACAAGAGGAAGTTCGATTATATATGATATAATTGGACTGGTTAATTATATATGATATAATTGACTAAATGTATGAGATACATTATTTTGGAGGAAACTAGATATAAATATGATTTATATCATGTGGAGCAGAAATTACTATAGTAGATATGTGATATCAAACTATAGGGTATGAATATAATATAATTATATTCATTAATTATTAAATTGGTTAATTATATGATAATTGGCCTAAAATTTCTCTCGGACGTGCGTTAATGGGAGCAACCTCATTCGGTTATGGTAACCGATGAATAAAATGAAAATTTGTTTCATTTTGCAAAAGTTCGAAAGAATTGCATCGGTGTGGAAACATAAACAATCGTATAGTCGAGAGCCTATACGATAGTCGCTCAGCGCCTAATCGATCGCATGCTAGTTCCTAAACGATTGCTTAGCTTTCCTAAACGATCGCATAGTGTGCCATGTTTTCTAAACGATCGTCTACCATTTACTAAATGATCGCTTAGTAAAACCTACACGATTGTGTAGCTTCTTCTAAACGATAAGCATTTAGCTATACGATAGCTTCTTTATCTCTCCCACTTGCTTATCGTCTACATGATTAGTTCTTTCTCCTACCTCTACCAAACTCACCAAAGACCACACTTTGGGTTCTCAATTCGAGAATACAAGGGCTCCATTTTGGTGGTGTCATCTTCGCTTCTGTTCACTTGTTCGTGATAGTTCGTGCTGCTGCAGACGACTTGTTTGCTGGGCGATAGAGATCGTGTAGAGGTCTTCCGCTGTATCAGAGTTCATCACTTGAAGAGGGTCTTCAACTGGTATGAGAACTCTTTCCCTTCATATTTTTATTGTTCAAAACATGCCTTTAATTTTGCATAACTGTATGTTAGAATGTATTTGTTATATTTCGGTCACGATGAAATTGGAAAGATCCGAATGCGCTCATGGATGCTCTTCATTAAGAGTTCCTTCACCACATACAGCATGAGGAAAGCTATTGAGCTATTGATGATTTTCTTTAAACACAAAGCTCATCAACATTCTGATCAAAGCCATAAGATTTAATCGTAGTATCAAATCTTATTTCCAAGGTCGAGATGCTTGTTTCAGTCCATAAATGGACCGATTAAGCTTGCAAACCTTTTTCTTTTGGTCTTGTTCAATGAATCCTTCTGGTTGATTCATGTAGATGTCTCTTCAAGATTACCATTCAAAAAGGCAGCCTTGACGTTCATTTGCCATATCTCATAGTCATAATATGTGGCTATGGACAAGAAAATCCTGATAGACTTTAACATGACAATAGGTGTGAAAGTTTCTTCATAGTCCACTCCCTCAACCTGGATATAACCCTTTGCCACAAGTCTAGCTTTAAAGGTCTGTACCTTTCCATCTACACCTCTTTTCCTCTTGTAGATCCATTTACAACCTATAGGTTTTACACCATCAGGTTGATCAACAAGCTCACAGATAGAATTGAAGTACATGGACTCTATTTCTTGATTCATAGCTTTAATCCATTCATCCTCGTCAACATCTTCCATTACTTACTTATAAGACAATGGATCCTCAACACCATCATCAGTTATGATGTTTTGGGCTTTTGTTAAATCCATGTAGCGTACAGATGGGTTCATAACCTTCCCACTATGTCGAGGCAATCTCAACTCTTGAGATGGTTGGCTAGATGAACTGACATCAACAACCCTTATCGATCTATCAGCCTGTTCAACAACTCTTGTTGAAGTCTCAGTAGTCTCATTAGCAATCTCACTTACAACAAGTTTACTTCGTGATTTATGATCCCTCGTGTGGTCTTCTTCCAAGAAGGTAGCGTCTGTCGACACAAACACTTTATTTTCACTTGGATCATAGAAGTATCCACCTCTTGTTTCCTTGGGGTAACTGATAACGGGCAAAAATACACGTTATCATAGTGCTAAGATCTTAAAAAATGTTAGATTGCGTTGATGAAATATGTTAAATTGCGTCCAGTAAGCATAAATTCTATAATATTGCGGTCGCATGCGCCCAATGCATTAGAGCAGTTGATCTTTATATTTTTGTGCAGAATATGCGTTAACACAATGCAGAGATTGTGATCATAGGAGTACATTAGTCGAGCGCAACTTCACCGCAAGGCTTTCGTTGATATTGATCGTAAACATTCGCCCAAGAATAATCGCCGCAACTTGGTCAGCGCAACATGGTGGGCACATCCGGGTGAAAGGATAATTAAGAGCAATGGGACAGAAAGCTGATGACAGTCGGATCCTAATTAAGTTGACAGCCGATAACGGTCACGAAGTACATTTAGCTTTATTGGTGACAATTATTCGGCGCATCAATTAGGAATTAATGATGTTTCATCTGTACAACCAGAAGAGAGAAGCTGTCTTTCACCATGGATGCTCTATAAATACCGAGTGCATTCTTCAGAAAAGGGGTTAAGCAGTCAATTAATTCACCACTTTACAAGTTCACACCTCTGTCCATAGTTCTCTTTTACCTTAAGGCGGATGCGAGGAAGAAAGTGTGCCGGTAGATCGTTCTGGTAAGCTTGGAAAAGCTTCGGAAGCTCCAAGACAGAGAGAGGGCCGACACCTGCAGAAGCGGGAACATTTTTAGATTAGAATAGAGATTCAGTGTAAAAAGCCTCGGTCAGCAAGGAATTGCTACTAGACTCTCTACCTTTACTTTCCATTGTCATTTTCAGTTATAAGAATGGAATGTGTTTCTCTATATCTGTTCACTCTCTGTTATTTATGCATGAGTAGCTAAATTAGTTGAATGGGTTGAGAAGTAGTTAGCTAGCATAACGTGGGAATCTTCATCTTTGCGATTATCTTGTTTATGTATGCTTCATTCGTCTATTGGAGATACTCGGGAGGATAGTCTAAAGACAGGATCTAGACTTGAGAAGGTCAGGTCAGAATCTAGGTTTGGAAGAACCAGATTAGAACGCATAAACGAGAGATACACGCTTAGGAATGAGGACTATTTTTTATTGACGCATCACATGCATTTTAGCAATAACGTATGATTGTATGCGGTCACCTTGCTTTCATGTATTTTGCATCAACACATAGGACAAGAGCACTGACTTAGGGATAAGCTCTATGGACATTTTGCATTCAACACATGCGTTCTAGACTTAGGAGCATTGCATTTACATTAGGAAATGACTTTCTGTGCATGGTTGTAACATGATTGCAAGGTTTGACGCATTCCCGAGTAACACTAGCTAAAGACCTTCTCAACCCGTTCATCGCATACTCATTGCATCTATCAACGCAACTATCTCTCTTAAATCCACCACCTTTATTTACTTCTTTTTCATCAATGCAACAACACACCCACACTTTATTTATTTATTTGATTACCACAAAGTTTTCATAGACATTACCAACGCAACTATTTTCACAAGTCCCTGTGTTCGACCCTGGACTTACCGGGAAACTCAGAGGAATTTACACTTGGACTCCGCTGGGGAAACTTAAGTGCACAATGCAATCCAACAACACATCTCATCCGCTTTTCCACTTAATAAAATAACGCATCAAGTTTTTGGCGCCGTTTCTGGGGACTTCGACAAAATAGTTGTTAATGGTAATTTTTGTGATTTCTTTGCAGAACTCTCAATCTCTGGCGAACTATGACCCAGAGATTGAGAACGTTTCGAAGGAGACTAAGAGACCGCCAACAACAATCACAATTCGACAAAGAAGAGATGGCTGAACAGCCTGGAAATGGAGCACCAAACAACAATAATATCATGGCAAATCCGATTCTGTTGGCAAACGATCGCAATAGGCCCATTAGAGACTATGCATCGCCAAACCTATATGATTTCTCTTCGGGAATCATGAGGCCTGCCCTCGACGGAAATTGATTTGAAATGAAACCATTGATGCTACAGATGATCCAGGCTGTAGGTCAATTCGAAGGAAGGTGTGGCGAGGATCCGCACGCGCACCTCCGAAGTTTTATTAAAATCTGTAATACTTTTGTGTTCCCGAAGATCTTTGCTGAATAAGTTCGACTAACGTTGTTCCCATTTGTTCACTTGCTATCGTGAGATGCTTTAGGAGTGTATAGAGTAAAACAGATTGGAAGAATAAAGTCTAAGTGCCGTGTTCTGCCTTGATGCGTTTAAATGAATGCAACGCATTGGGGCATTAGTATTATGCACAGAAGACACACAACTCCTTATAATAACATTCAAGTTTTCCTAGATTAAACCCAAGTATAAATCCAATCTAGGTTCCTGGCGAGTCTAGGGTCGATCACAGGGATTCAGTTTCACTATCACAGATTATATGTTGTACTTGCAGTAGGAGATTTTTCCTAAATAAATGTGAAAGATGTATTATTTACACTAACATGCTATGCCTATGCAAGAGAATACAAAAGAGTTGAGTGGAAAATGAAGGTTCATGCGAAAATGGAATTTAAGTAGGTGGACACGCCGGTTAAAGATAATTGCATACAACTAATGTAATGTGGATGAAATGGGTTGGGTTGCTTATCTTTCTGTTCATGCGTTAGACATCATTCAACACTTCTCAATGCGAATAACATACATGCCTATCTCTAGGGTGCATGCGTCTAACCTAGAATGCAAGAAACACCAGTAAGTCTATCTCTAGCTGTACTAGGCGTTCTACTTAATGCAACTTAGCTATTCTTTCGAACAACTAAGTAAAGAAGCTTTCACCAAGTTGTCAAGTTGGTTTAAGCATTTGAACAAAATTATGCATGAAGTACTAATGCTTTCAACATAAATAGAAGACAAACAATAGCAAAAGTGATGATCAAATATATGAATTTTATAAAGGATCAATGAGTCTTTACAAAGAACTATATTCATTCAAAATGAAATGAAAATGATATTAAGAGAGAGACTGAGTCAAGCCAAAGAATACAATCTCTTGTGGTTCTTTGGCTTAATCTTGTTGTGTACAATCACTTTAAAGAGCCGAGGACAGAGTATCTTTCTCAAGAATAATTTTCTCCACTCCCTGGCCGGCGGTGGTGGTGGTTCTCAGCTCCTTCGATCGTCTTACACCTCGGCACAACTGGTACAAACTAAAACTAAGTCTACAAATTTACAGAGAGTATGAAGCTTCTAATTGTCTGAACTCTCAATTTTGGACGGTCTTCAAGTATTTATAGGTGCTTGTCTCGTCCACATGGAGGATGGGCTGCATTTAAATCCATGCCCTAGTCAGCATTAAATTCCATGTCCTGGTTGGTCGCCTGACCTCTGGAATCTTTTCAGACGCCGCCTGTTGTAGGTGCCCATGCTTGCAAGTGGTGATGTGACACAATCAGCCTGGAGTAACGAATCTTCTATGCGTTGAATTCCCTCCGACGCATGGCTCATGCGTTAGCGTGTTTCCTGCGGCACTTGTCTAATGCGTTATTGTCAGTTCTTGCGTTGAAATCCCGCAAAGTAGTGCATTAGTGCAGCGATTTTTAGTGATAAACTTCTTTTACATGAAATTGCTATTGTTTAAGTAAATCCATGCGTTTTTATGAAAAATGAGGAGATTTTATCATTAAAAACCCTAATTGTTCTAACTTAAGAGCAAGGATAATTTGTATTTTTACAAGTTATCAACCACCCCCAAATTTGAACAATGCTTGTTCTCAAGCATTCTAAAATAATTCTTCTTTATCTCCTCTGCCTTAGATGTGCAAATTTCACCTCTCATCATATTAGTCTCAAAGCTGAGATAAGAGTTGGGAAAATATAACTTAGATTGACGCTTTTCTTAAAAGGTCTAATATTTAGTTTCCGATGCGGCAGGCTTTTCATCGCAACTCCTTTCATTTCTCAAATCATTTCAATCTTTTCTTAACCAGCAATGCGTTAGATGCTATTTCTTTTGAAAAACAAATGTTCGATAAAAAGAAAACGATTGTGTACTTGTTTACCCATGCGTTACTCCAGGTATCCCACTTTCATTTTGGCTTGCCCCCACGAGTGTCATGCGAGCATCCAACTATGGGTGAGAACCCTTTACAACTAAACTCATATCTAATATTCATTCCTTTTTCAAAGTATAGTTTTTTTTTTCCAAACTAGATAGAGGAGTTTTATAGGATACGTTGGTCTAGGATACTTAACTTCGTTTTGGCTTACCCCTACGGGTGTCATGTGGGCATCCAACTACGGCTAAGTGCCTGTTCCAATTAAGCTCACGTCATTTGAAATTTCTTTCTTTTGAAGTAATGACAGAGGAGCTGCATTCAAAATTCTTCTTATTTTGTTTCCCTTTTTCTTTATGATGTATACATTGACGCGTCTACGCTCGGATTTCCTTCGTCCCCAAATTTGGAGATGAGCTATATCCTCATTGCTAAAAGAGAAACAAATTTTTAAAAGTATTTGATAAATTGAAAGGAGTTTAAGAAATTTTTAGCTTGCATGCATTAGAAAGTAAACTTAATCTTTTTAAGAGAAGTTCAAGCCTCGTCTATTTTCCTAACGCCTATCTTATGCTTATGAGTTCATATAGTTGATATAATTGAGGTTAAGTTAAGCACAAGACTTAGAAAATAATCAAAGAACAAAAATAAAGTATGCTAAGGACAAACGCAAGAATCAAAGTGATAATAACTTCTCATTCATTTTTCATATTTTAACATATATTGCATAAACATAGAAAAAAAATGCAAAAGGACAATTAAATCAAAATTACAAAATAATTTTAACCTAACACCCCAAGGTTCTACTGTGCTGGTGCATCATCTCTGCGTTCTTCTTTGGGGTTCTTGTCCATGAAGCACAAGGGATTTCTGAGATGGGCTGGTAACGGAGGCAAGGCAAACATACCCACCAAGACCTGATTGATATACTGCATTGTGTAGAAAAATTGGTATTGCATGCGTCTTGTCTGTTGCCTCAAGTAATCCCTTAATACCCGGTTTTGTTGTTGAAGATCTTCAATTGATTCGGCCAACGGTCGGAGTTGATCACTGATGAATGTTTTCAACTCCTCCAAGTCTATGCTGCGTTGGGGTACTGGTTCTTCTCGTCTAACTGGGTCTTCAAATGCTACTGCGTTACTGGACCCTAACCTAGTTGGCTCAAAGATCACTGGAGGTGGCACAAAATTTTGGATTGGGCTTTGTTGGGGTGAAGGAATGGAATGAGGGAGGTCCTGGTCTGTGAATATGGGTTCTTGATGCGTCTACTCAGGACTCCCTTCTGGCTGGGCTACTAGTGAGTCAAGGAAAAATTCAAGTGCAGGTTGCGCTTCTTCAGCCAAAGCTTCTGGCTTAGCTTCACATTCTTCATTCTCTGAAGCTTCATCGTTGTGTTCAACACCATGACGCGTCTTTTCTTGGGAGTGCGTTTTGTTGGTTGAGGTCTACGTGCCACTTCTTTGGCAGGTAAGGCTGGTTGATGCTGTGATCCTCGAAGGAGACGCCTTGCTGCCTTGATGTCTATCAGACCATCGACTTCTTCATATTCATCCCCCAGAGGGATGCCCCCGCGTTCACATAATGTGCAGATCAGTCACGAAAAATATAGTTGTCCTTGAGGCTTGTTCTTGATGGCCTTGATCTGGTCCCGTATAATCCTTCCAATATCAAATGGGATGCATTGCATTATGCAGTAAGGTGCCAGGACGCGTTCTCTAGATAACGTTTCATCATGCGTTGTAAGCATGATGCTACGTTTGATTAAATAATACCACATGTTAGCATCTGGGTTCAGATTCCTGGAAGCAAGCATCTTTGATCCATTCCTTGATGTCTGCCACTTACTTCTAGGTTTGGCCACTGTCTTCAATGCATCTTCCAATTGACCAGGCGTTGGTTGCTCTAAGATGCGGTTTCCTTCTGCGTCAGGATTACTATTCAAGTTGAACACTTCATTTATCTTGTCTGCCGAGAAGCACACTAACACCCCTTCCATGAAGGCAGTGTTCTTTTCCATGTCGAATTTGNAAGATGACATGCTTTACCAAATACAAGTGAGTAAGGAGACATAGCTATAGGCGTTTTGTATGCAGTCCTGTAGTCCCAGAGTGCTTCATCTAGCCTCTGCGCCCAATCTTTCCGCGTTGTGCTGACGACTTTTTCCATAATTGATTTGATTTCTCGATTTGAAATTTCTACCTGATCGTTTGTCTAAGGGTGGTAGGCGGTAGCAATCTTGTGCCTGACATTATATTTTGCAAGTAATTTTGAAACGATGTGATTGATAAAATGCGTACCTTCATCGCTTATCAGAGCTCTCGGCGTTCCATAGCGTGTGAAAATATTCCTGATAAGAAATTTAGATACAGTAGACGCGTCGTTTCTGGCACAGGCTACTGCCTCTACCCACTTAGATACATAGTCTACAACCAACAGGATATATTGCTGACCACAAGATAGAGGTAACAGGCCCATAAAATCTATGCCCCAGACATCAAACAACTCCACTTCGAGAATATTATTCAAGGACATTGCGTCCCTTGAAGAAATATTCCCCGTGCATTGGTAGGGGTCACAATTTTGAACAAACTCTCGTGCGTCCTTAAAAAGGGTGGGCCAAAAATAACCGCATTGAAGAACTTTCGCCGTGGTCCTTTGCCCACCAAAATGCCCACCATAAGGAGAATTATGACACTCGGCCAGGATGTGCTGTGTCTTCTCCTCTGAGACGCATCGACGTACTATAGAGTCTGGGCCTTGTTTGTATAGAAACATTTCATCCTAGAAATAAAAACTTATTGTCATGGACTAGCCGTTTCTTTTGCTGGGAATTAAATTTTTCAGGGAACTGCTTGGTGGTCAAGTAATTAACTATATTAGGATACCAAGGTTCTCTGCCTTTAATTCTAAACAGGCTCTCATCGGGGAATGCGTCCTTGATGTCGTTTTCTTGGACTTGCATTTCTTGATTTTCAAGCATGGACAGGTGGTCAGCCACCTGATTTTCTGTTCCCTTTCTATCTTGGATGTTAATGCCAAATTCTTGTAGTAGTAGAACCCATCTTATCAGTCTCGGCTTTGCGTCCTTCTTGCTCATCAGGAACTTGATGGCTGAGTGGTTGGTATATATGGTGGCTGATGCACCAACTAAGTGAGAACGGAATTTTTCAATACCGAATACTATAGCCAACATCTCTTTTTTCAGTAGTTTTATAGTGTTCCTGAGATTCGTTTAATGTTTTGGACGCGTAGGAGATGGGATGTATCAAGTTTCCCCTCTTCTACCCTAACATAGTTCCCAGTGCGATATTACTTGCGTCACACATAAGAATGAAATGCTGCGTCCAGTCCGGTGCTATTAACACTAGGGCTGTTGTCAACGCATAATTCATTGATTCGAACGTGTCAGTGCAGTCTTCGTTAAAAACATAGGGCCGGTTCGCCTCCAATAATGCACTCAGAGGTCGCGCAATCTGAGAAAAGCTTCTGACGAACCGTCTATAGAAGTCGGCATGTCCTCGAAAACTTTTTTAACATTTTGACATTTGCTGGTGGTGGAAGTTTTGCTATTATATCAATCTTTGCTCTATCCACTTCCAAGCCAGCCTTGGATACTTTATGCCCCAAAAAAATTCCTTCTGTCACCATGAAGTGACATTTTTCCCAATTCAGTACTAAGTTTGTTTCCTCGCACCATGCGAGGACGGCTTCTAAGTTATCCAGGCATGACTGGAATGAGTCTCCAAAGACTGAAAAGTCATCCATGAAGACTTCCACGGTTTTCTCTAGGAAGTCAGAGAAAATGGCCATCATACAGCGTTGAAATGTCCCTGGTGCGTTGCATAGCCCAAAGGGCATGCGTCTGAATGCGAAAGTGCCAAAGGGACAAGTGAACGTGGTCTTCTCTTGATCTTCCAAATCTATTAAAATCTGGTTGTAACCAAAATAACCATCGAGAAAACAATAAAACTCTTTACCTGCAAGTCTATCAAGCATCTGATCGTTGAAAGGAAGAGGAAAATGGTCCTTTTTAATTGCTACGTTGAGTTTTCGATAATCCATAAAAATTCGCCAGCCTGTGACAGTTCTTGAAGGAATGAGTTCATTGTTGTTGTTACTATCACAGTTGTTCCCCCTTTCTTGGGAACGTATTGAACTGGACTAACCCAACTGCTGTCGGATATTGGATAAATAACTCCCACGTCTAGCCATTTCAGAATCTCCTTTTTGACCACTTCTTTCATAATGGGGTTAAGCCTTCTTTGAGGCTCGATTGACCCCGTCTTCCTTTCCTCCAACCTAATTTTGTGCATACAATAGGATGGACTTATTCCACGAATATCTGCAAGCGTCCACCCTATTGCCCGTTTATGTTTCTTCAACATCTGCAAGAGAGAATCTTTATTAGGCTTTGTGAGATTAGTGGAAATGATAACAGGCAATGTATTATTAGTTCCAAGAAAAGCGTATTTCAAATGTCCGGGTAACTGTTTTAATTCGAGTTTAGGTGGTTGTTCGAGTGAAGGACGCGTTGGTTTTTTCTGCCGCTCACTCAGACTTGGCGGCTCGGATTCCTTCAGGGTTCCCTCCAGCGCGAGAACTTCACATACTCGAGTCTCTTCTTCAATCAATTCAATATTGTTTAGCTAACAATCATCACTATCTGGGAATTTTAATGTGTTGAGCACATTAAATTTCACCTCTTCATTATCCACGCGCATAGTTAGCTCACCTTTATACACGTCAATCAGAACTTTCCTAGTGTCCAAGAAAGGGCGTCCAAGGATGATTAGAACCTCCCTATCTGCTTCATAATCCAGAATAATGAAGTATGCTGGAAATATGAGATTGTCAACCTTCACCAAAACATCTTCAATCTTCCCTTCCGGGTACTTAATTGTCCTGTCAGCGAGTTGAAGGGTGACAGAAGTAGGTTGTGCCTCACCAATCCTCAATTTCTTAAAAACTGAAAGGGGCATGAGATTGATGCTTGCTCCTAGGTCTCACAACGCATGGCCCACATCTAATCCTCCAATTGAACAAGGAACTATGAAGCTCCCTGGGTCCTTCTGCTTCAGTGGTAGCTTGTTGCTTACTAACGCGTTGCATTCTTGCGTTAGTGCTATTACTTCTTTCTCACAGACTTTTCTCTTTTTCGTCAAAATGTCCTTCAAAAACTTCACGTATGTTGGCATCTGGTCCAAAGCTTCTATGAGTGGAATGTTGATGTGCAGCTGCTTTAAGAGCTCGAGAAAGCGCTTGAATTGATGTTCATCATTCTTCTTCATCAAACGCCCGGGGAATGGTGCGTTCAGAGGCACCTCCTACTTTCCGACGTTAGATGTGCCGGTTTTCGAAAGGCTTGTATTTTCTGCCATTCTCTCTTCTGATCCGTTATACATGTAATGCATTCTTTCAAAGGACTATTGTTTCTTGGATTCATCTTTCTTTCTGCAAGGGCTCTTCCACTCCGCAACGTCACTACGTGACATTGCTCTTTCCCGTTACTATTCCCAAGTGTCTCTGTATTGTTGGGTAGAATGCCTGGTTGCCTGCTTTTCAACTCGCTTACAATTTGCCCCACCTGGAGTTCCAAGTTTCTGATTGATGACGCCTGGCTCTTCAACATTGCATCGTTATAAGTATTAGAAAATCAGTTATTCTTGATGAAACATACTGACTGAGGGTTCTGAGGACACTCAGCATATGAGTGAAAATCTCCGCATCCGA
>NC_052359.1:82371896-82379808 GCF_009727055.1 Benincasa hispida
CCATCAGGTGTCGGATATATGATTCCTGGAGAGAAATCATATAGCACAGGGGACACGTATTCTCTCATAGGATGCATGCTGTTGTTTACCAACAGGATTGGGTTCTGTGCAGCGTGAGCTAGTTGCTGATTTTGTTGTTCTTCCGCCATTGCTCTTTCTCTTTCTTGTTGTCTGAGTAACTGTTGCCTCAACCTTCGACGACGGTTGGATCGATTCCTACTTCGGAAGGTCCATTGAATCTTGGGGTCGTATCTGAACTCAGGAGTGTTCTCCCTGTTCATACACGTTCACAAGCGTAGCTTGTAATACTTCCTTTAATTGAAGTGTCCCTACAAAAAATACAAACGAAATTTTTGGTTAGTTCTTGTTGCTGAAATCCCTGGCAATAGTGCCAAAAACTTGTTCGTTTGCGTGAGATGCTTTAGGAGTGTATAGGGTAAAACAGATTGGAAGAATAAAGTCTAAGTGTTGTGTTCTGCCTTGATGTGTTTAAATGAATGCAACGCGTTGGGGCGTTAGTATTATGCACAGAAGACACACAGCTCCTTATAATAACATTCAAATTTTCCTAGATTAAACCCAAGTATAAATCCAATCTAGGTTCCTGGCGAATCCAGGGTCGATCACAAGGATTCAGTTTCACTATCACAGTATATGCGTCGTACTTGCAGTAGGAGATTTTTCCTAAATAAATGTGAAAGATATATTATTTACACTAAAATGCTATGCCTATGTAAGACAATACAAAATATTTGAGTGGAAAATGAAGGTTCATGTGAAAATGGAATTTAAGTAGGTGGACGCGCCGGTTAAAGATAATTGCAAACAACTGATGTAGTATGGATGAAATGGGATGGGTTGCTTATCTTTCTGTTCATGCGTTAGACATCATTCAACATTTCTCAATGCGAATAACATACACGCCTATCTCTAGGGTGCATGCGTCTAACCTAGATTGCAAGAAACACCAGTAAGTCTATCTCTAGCTGTACTAGGCGTTCTACTTAATGCGGCTTAGCTATTCTTTCGAACAACTAAGTAAAAAAGCTTTCACCAAGTTGTTAAATTGGTTTAAGCATTTGAACAAAATTATGCATGAAATACTAATGCTTTCAACATAAACAGAAGAAAAACAATAGCAAAAGTGATGATCAAATATATGAATTTTATAAAGGATCAATGAGTCTTTACAAAGAACTATTTTCAATCAAAATGAAATGAAAATGATATTAAGAGAGAGACTGAGTCAAGCCAAAGAATACAATCTCTTGTAGTTCTTTGGCTCAATCTTGTTGTGTACAATCACTTTAAAGAGCCAAGGACAGAGTATCTTTCTCAAGAATAACTTTCTCCACTCCCTGGCCAGCGGTGGTGGTGGTTCTCAGCTCCTTCGATCGTCTTACACCTCGATACAACTTGTACAAACTAAAACTAAGTTTACAAATTTACAAAGAGTATGGAGCTTCTAATTGTCTGAACTCTCAATTCTTGAGGGTCTTCAAGTATTTATAGGTGCTGGTCTCATCCACTTGGAAGATGGGCTGCATTTGAATCCATGCCCTGGTCAGCATTAAATTCCATGTCCTGGTTGGCTGCCTGACCTCTGGAAGCTTTTTAGACGCTGCCTGTTGCAGGTGCCCATGCTTGCAAGTGGTGATGTGACATAATCAGCTCGAAGTAATGAATCTTCTATGCGTTGAATTCCCTCCGACGCATGGCTCATGCATTAGCGCATTTCCTGTGACACTTTTCTAATGTGTTATTGTCAGTTCTTGCGTTGAAATCCTGCAAAGTAGTGCGTTAGCGCCGCGATTTTTAGTGATAAACTTCTTTTACATGAAATTGCTATTGTTTAAGTAAATCCATGCATTTCTATGAAAAATGAAGAGATTTTATCATTAAAAACCCTAATTGTTCTAACTTAAGAGCAAGGATAACTTGTATTTTTACAAGTTATTAACTTGTTCGCTTGCTATTGTGAGATGCTTTAGGAGTGTATAGAGTAAAACAGATTGAAAAAATAAAGTCTAAGTGTTGTGCTCTGCCTTGATGCGTTTAAATGAATTCAACGCGTTGGTGCGTTAGTATTATGCACAGAAGACACACAGCTTCTTATAATAACGTTCCAGTTTTCCTAGATTAAACCCAAGTATAAATCTAATCTAGGTTTCTAGTGAGTCCAGAGTCGATCACAGGGATTCAGTTTCACTATCACAGATTATGTGTGGTACTTGCAATAGGAGGTTTTTCCTAAATAAATGTGAAAGATGTATTATTTACACTAACATGCTATGCGTATGCAAGATAATACAAAAGAGTTGAGTGAAATATGAAAGTTCATGCGAAAATGGAATTTAAGTAGGTGGACGCGCCGGTTAAAGATAATTGCATACAACTAATGTAGTGTGGATGAATTGGGTTGGGTTGCTTATCTTTCTGTTCATGCGTTAGACATCATTCAACACTTCTCAATGCGAATAACATACACGCCTATCTCTAGGGTGCATGCGTCTAACCTAGACTGGAAGGAGAGTGACCAGAGATTGAGACTTAAAGATTCTGACGCAAATAATGTGCCATTGTTTCATTACGAAACCAAATGACCGCAATGATGAATTTGATTCAAGGAATGGTGATTAGCAACCCAACAATGCAATGTGGGCAAATCAACATAATAAGTCAAAACACCGCAAGATGCGCGACTTGTGGTGATGGGCATGCGATGAAAGATTGCCCGCAAAATCCACAGTCCGTATATTTTGTAAAGAATAATTCCTTTTCAAACACTTACAACCCCGGGTGGAGAAACCACCCCAATTTTGCCTGGAAGAATCAACAACAAAATTTTCAATCTATGGCGCAAAAAGAAGGGCCACCAGGATTTTTCCAACACAACAATGGTCAATAGAGCAACCAAGCAAGTAGCTCACAACTACCAATGCAATCTTCTTCTCTAGAGAGCCTATTGAAGCAATATATAAAGAAAAACGAGACAGTGCTTCAGAGTTAGGCTACATCCATCCGCAACCTCGAATTGTAAATGGGCCAGATTGCGAATGAGTTGAAGAGTCGACCATAAGGGGCGTTGCCAAGTTCAACTGAGCTTCCGTGCAACCCAAGGGGATCAAGTAAGAAGCAATGTCAGGTTGTGACATTGTGTAGTGGAAAGACTATGGAGGGAGAAAGAAGGATCAGAGTAGAATAACTTCCATTGCAGCTGATCCTAAGATTGCGGTATTGCAAAAAGAAGAAAGAGAAAATGAAGCAGTGGAACCTGAGGTTGCGTCGACCTCAAAGTCAAATGAAACGGGAACCGTGAAAGTTCAGTTACCACCTTTCCCTCAGAGGCTAAGAAAGAAGAAAAACGAATAGGTACAGTACCAACGCTTCTTATCTATGCTAAAGCAATTACATGTTAACATTCCTTTCAGTGAAGCGATTGAGGAAATGCTTGCCTATGCCAAGTTTCTAAAGGACATGGTAACTAAAAAGAGAGGTGCTGGAAAATTTGCCACAGCGACATTAACGCAAAGTTCCAAATCAATTATCTCACTAAAGATGAGCGATCCTGGGAGCTTCACTATTCCTTGCTCCATAGGAGGACTCTATATCAGGTAAGCCCTGTGTGACTTGGGGGCCAACATAAATTTGATGCCGCTGTGAATTTTTTGACAATTAAATGTGGGGCAACTAATGCCCACCTCTCTGACTCTCCAATTGGCTGACAGATCTCTGGTTCATCCAGAAGGTAAGGTGAAGGATGTGCTGATCACGATTGATAAATTTATTTTGCCAGCTGACTTCATCATCCTAGATTATGAGGCCGACAAAGATATACCCATCATTTTGAGGCAACCTTTCCTATCAACGAGTCATGCTCAAATTGATGTGCACAAGGGAGAAATCACTTTGAGCATAAACGAACAGAAGCTCAAATTTAACATAATTCGTGCCATAAAATTCCCAGATGAGGAAGACCTACAAGATTCTGACGATGACTTGAATTTGATTGAAGAAGAAAAGTTTGATGAAGAGTGTGAAGAAGAGGATGCCAACGCATGTGTAGCTGCCTGCAATGCAATCAAAGCAAAAACAAACAAAGAAGAAGGAATGATCGCAACGAAAGAAGAAGAGCCTAAAGAAGAAAGAAAAACTATGCAACCTTCCCTCGTGGAACCACCAACACTTGAACTAAGACCCTACCAACACATTTGAAGTACGCATTTCTAGGGCAGAATGAGAAGCTGCCAGTGATAATTTCCTCTGCACTCAACGAAGATCAAGAGAATGCGTTGATGAGCATTCTCAAGAAACATGTGCGAGCAATTGGCTGGACACTCGGTAACATCAGAGAAATTAGCCCTGCGTACTGCATGCACCACATTCGTCTTGAGGACGACCACAAAGCAATTATTGAAAATCAACGCAGACTTAACCCTTCGATGAAGGAGGTCGTCAAGAAGGAGATTATCAAATGGTTAATGCGGGAATTATCTATCCCATAGCAGATAGCACGTGGGTCAGCCCTGTGCAATGTGTGCCGAAGAAGGGCGGAATGACGGTAGTCCCAAATGAGAACAATGAATTAATATCGCAAAGAACCATCACTGGATGACGCATATGCATGGACTACTGCAAGTTGAATGCGGCCACAAAGAAAGATCACTTCCCTCTGCCAATCATTGATCAAATGCTAGACAGATTAGCAGGGAACGATTTTTATTGCTTCTTGGATGGGTATGCCAGATATAATCAAATCATGATAGCTCCCGAAGACCAAGACAAGACCACATTCACTTGTCCATATGAGATATTTGCTTTTCGCCGCATGCCATTTTGTCTCTGCAATGCACCGAGCTCGTTCCAGAGGTGTATGATGGCAATCTTCTCAGCTTATCTCGAGGACTCAGTGGAAATATTTATGGATGACTTCTCCGTTTATGGGAACACGTATGAAGTCTGCCTAGCCAATTTGGAGAAAATTTTGAAGAGATGTGAAGAGACGAACCTGGTGCTCAACTGGGAAAAATGTCAATTCATGGTGAAAGAGGGTATAGTGTTGGGACACAAAGTCTCTCGAGAAGGGTTGGAGGTGGACAAAGCAAAGATTGAAGCAATTGAAATCCTTCCACCACCAACCAGCGTAAAGGCTGTGCGAAGCTTCTTGGGCATGCCAGATTCTATAGACGATTCGTTAAAGAGTTTTCTAAGATAGCACGACCACTGAGTGAGTTGTTAGAGGCGGACAGAAAGTTTGAGTTTGACAATAATTGCCTCAACGCATTCAGAATTTTAAAAGATGCGCTGATTACCGCGCCCGTACTAATTGTGTCGGATTGGACACTACCGTTCGAAATCATATGCAATGCAAGTGGGTATGCGATGGGGGTTGCATTAGTGTAAAAGAAGAAAACTATTTTGCACCCCATCGCATATGCAAGTAAAACTCTAAACCCTACTCAAATAAATTATACCACCACTGAAAAAGAACTCCTCGCAGTAATTTTTGCATTGGAGAAATTCAGGGCATATCTGTTGGGAACAAAGGTACTCATTCACACTAATCACTCGACAATCAAATATTTAATGACAAAAAAGATGCAAATCCAAGGTTGATCAGATGGGTTCTCCTCCTTCAAGAATTTGATATTGAGATAATTGATCGGAAGTGGACAAAGAATCAAGTTGTGGATCGCTTGTCCAGATTGAAAAATCCTGAGGTTGATCGCAATGAATCTGAGGTGAGTGCCGTGTTCCCAGATGAGCAGCTGTTCCACATAGAAGAATTGCCCTGGTATGCGGACATCGTTAATTATTTGGTTTGTGAACAATTTCTTGAAGATTACACCTACCATCAATAGAAGAAGCTCAAACATGAATGCGAATACAATTATTGGGATGAGCCAAATCTGTATAAAAGAGGTGCAGACCAAATCATTCAATTATGCATACCAAATGTTGCTCAACAACACATATTATCACAGTGCCATGATTCACCATATGGAGGGCACTTTGCAGGGCAACGTATGGCAACCAAAATTTTGCAAAGTGGATTATTTTGGCCTTCATTGTTTAAGGATGCTATTCTACGCAATGAAATGTGATCGGTGTCAATGCATCGACAACATTTCATGGAAGAACGCAATGCCAATGAACACTATCTTGGAGCTGGAATTATTCGACGTATGGGGGATTGATTTCATGGGGCCATTCCCTCCTTCGCATGGCAAGCACTATATCTTATTGGCCGACGATTACGTCTCCAAGTGGGTAGAGGCAATAGCATGCGCCGTAAGTGATGCGGCGATAGGCTCCCAGTTCCTCAAAAGAAATATTTCACTCGTTTTGGCACTCCGCGTGCCATCATAGTTGATGAAGGATCCCACTTTGTCAATCATAATATCAAGGAGCTGCTGCGCAAGTACAATATCCTCCAAAAGGTGGCCACCACATACCATCCGTAAATGAATGGTCAGGCTGAAGTGTCAAATAGAGAAATTAAGTTGATACTTAAGAAGGTAGTAAAACCTTCGTGGAAAGATTGGGCGATGAAGTTTGATGATGCGTTGTGGGCATACTGGACCGCATTTAAAACACCATTAGGTATGTCCCCCGATGCGTTGGTATTTGGTAAGGTGTGTCACTTGCCTTTGGAGTTGAAGTATAAAGCATTGTGGGTGGTCAAGAAACTGAATTTTGATTTGAAGAAAGTAGGAGAAACGCGAAAACTGCAGCTGGTCGAACTAGAAAAATGGAGGGTAAACACATATGAGAATGCGAAGATTTATAAAGAGCGCACCAAGCGTTGGCATGATAAACGCATATGCGCTAGAAACCTCCAAGTCGGGCAGAAGGTCTTACTCTTCAATTCAAGATTGCGGCTCTTACCAGGAAAACTAAAATCGTCTGGTCCGGTCCATTCATCATCAAGGAAATATTTCCACATGGTGCGGTGGAACTAATCATCGAGGATGGCAATCAAATATTTGAGGTTAATGGACAACGAATCAAAGCATATTGCGGAGTAGATTTCCAACTAGAAACAGTCTCTGCAAAGTTGAAAAATCCAGATTACCCTCTTACATGACTTTTGAACTCTCTTCCCTTCGCCACTCTACTTTTAGTCAAGCTACCTACATCTTACTCAGTCTTATAATTTCTCTCTAAAAAAAAAAAAAAACTTGTGTTTTTTTTTAAAAATCATTTGACCCTCTCTTTGTCTGTTTACAAAGATTAAGGCACATGATTGCGAAGAAGCAAATGATCTCATTCCATCACCGCAATCCATAGAAGCAAAGATCGCCGCAAGATGGATGCGAGTGACGACGCAAAATTTGGGGGTGTACTATTCTTTATCTTTATTTCCAATTTTGCGCTATCACATTGCATTTTACTTTTCAAAGTTTTATCACTACATCCTCCTTGATTACCGCAATCATTTGACAAGTAGATAAATTTAGTAGTTTACCGCATTTTGTTTCTTTGCCAAGTATGATTTCAATGATGAAAAATATACTTCTATACCTTTCGTATATATTAGAGTCAACATAATCTTAAGATAGTCATCTCCTGAAATATTTTTAGAAGTTAGAGGTTTGCTAGCTTTCTTTCAAACTCTCTTTACAACGCATTCTATAACCATCACATGACTTATTTTAATTTCTTCTGGCAATGAGGGCATTGCCGTATTTTAAATTTGGGGTATTTATTTTCGACTTCGCTATAAAAAAAAATTGAGAATAACAACTCCACTGTAACGCAATGGGAAACCCATGTTGATAAGAGTTAAGTTGTGAAAGGCACTTACCCGTAGTTGGATGTCTGCATGACACACGTGGGGGCAAGCCAAAAAGAAAGTAAGTCACCAGGATCAACGCATAAATCAATGACCGCAACTTCACTGCCAAATCGG